>NC_137266.1:52015084-52225084 GCF_053477335.1 Acartia tonsa | reverse complement strand
AATCTAAATTCTAAAACTCTTATTAGTACATTTCCCCTGTAAACAATGAAATTTAGAAGTTTGAATCTGTTTATCTTAGAACAAGAATGACAACATAAAAGCGGGACAAACGGACATTAACATTTATATAGTGTCAGAACTGAATAATCAAAATATAATTGTATAAGAGTTGAAGCAAAATTGTAAGTGTAAATTTGTTGAAAAACTGCTTGATACAGGATAATGTTTATGGACATACTTACATTGTTAGGACATGATTATAGAGTTGCTTCGCTTGAAACATTATACTTTGTTGTCCCAGGAATAAACATACTAAAAATCAATCGGATGATTAGATCACAAAAAAATTGTTGTTAAAAAAGTAAAAAAATCAACATGTTTAAAATGGGACACAACCCAATCTGTCCCGATTTTGTATCACTTTTGAAAAGTGCGATTTCTGTGACGTCATATAAAAAGGGAAGGGGGAAAGAAAATCTCTTCCCTTTTCCCCCCATCTCTTTTGAAGAGATTTTCTTCCCCCCTACCCTTTTTCTTTCCCGAAACGTATATGACGTAACTGGAATCGCACTTTTCGCAGTGATACAAAATCGGGACAGATTGGGTTGTGTCTTAAAATGGACGTACGGACATTCTTGTAATTATTATAGAGTTGCTACGCTTTCTAAATCGTACCTAACTACTACAGGAATCACCATGCAAAGTTTGAAATCAATAGGACAATTCTAACATGCCTAAATTAACTAAAAAAGCGGTTTGTGACGGACGGACGTACGGACCTACCCTAATTATAGAAAAGCTTCGCTTTTAAAAATTGATATGATAACAAAAACATAATTTTTGCAATATTGCATTGCTACTTAAACAAAAAAAAAAATTTATAAATTATCTTTAAAATATCATAATTAGGTAATCATATTTATTTTGTATTCATTGTTTAAAAAAACTGAGCATTTTTAATTAAGCTTAGTTTCCTTCAGAATTTATGTAACTATGGAACTTTGAAATGCTTGGATTTTAATGAAAATTTTTTGATTTGTTATTATTGGTAGTTAAACATAATTTAGAAATGAAATGAAAAAAGAAAAATTTTTGTAAAATTTTGCCCCCCCCCCTAAAACAAAGTGCCCCGGGGGGCACTTTGCTTTATGGGGGGGGGGCATTTTGATTATATATACTAATTTTAAATAAGGGCGTTTAAAGGGGTGGGATTATATGTTTATGGGCCTTCTAGTTCTTATTCCTTCTTCCCCATCCCTATTTCCCATTTATATCCCACATCTCTTCCCCCTCCCATCTCTTCTCCCCAATCCCTTCTCCCCACCCTGCAATGACCAAAGGGAAGGGAGCTAGAAAGCATCTTAAAAAAAGTACAGAAAATAATTTAACCTTCCCCCCCCCCCACTAAAAACATTTTTTATGGGTGGAAGGGGATGTTATAAAATCTCAGCAGGAAGGATGAATAACCCCATTAAAAAAATTCTTTTTTGGGGGGGAGATAAAAACACTCATTCTGGAAATAATTTATCAAAAATTAACCTAATATGTAAAACTGATTTTAAATATTTCTTTATTGTATGACAACAAGGATGACAGCATCTTTCAGTATTAAAGCACAAAAAATCATTAATAAGAATACAAACAAGTGGATTTAAAGAGCATCTTTTGAAATAAATTTATATTTTAGGTAGAAAAAAGTCACAAATCCTTTTTCCTGTATGTTGTGTGATGACAGTCAAAGTAAATTACATACTGGATGCTCGAAACAGCAAGAAATTTTATTTTTTTAATATTATATTCCACAAAAAAATTTATCGTACCATAAAAACCAAAGATATAAAGAACTATGTAAAAAAAATTAATTGTCCTTTCATCTACAGATATAAAAATCTCTTAGAAATATGGAAAACTTTGGGGTATAGTCTCTTTTGTGGCAACGCCTCTTAAGGGGCATTTCGTCGTATTTTCATAGTAGCTTTTAATAGGTTATTCTAGGTTAAGTTAGGTCATGTGATTTCCCCGCAGGGTTAGGCAATTGGCCCCGCAGGAGCTATAAATAGGTGAAAAGCTACTGTGAAAATACGACGAAATGCACCTTAACCCTTACAGATCGGGGGGGGGGGGGGTCATATTGACCCCCCCCTCTAGTTTTTTCAATGTCATTTTTTTTGTAGGTAAGATGGAGAGCTGTGACTTCATGACTTTTTAAGTTTAGTAATTATGCGTCGGCAAGAGTTGATTTTATTAGGATATCTGGTCTGTGTCGGTCGTGGTGTCCGGTCAAAGTCGGTTGGGAAGCACAAAAATTTTTTAAAAATTCTAAATAAATCTTAATTTCTACATTATGACTTTTGAAACCTAATTTTTTTTTGGTGAATACTAAGATATAAATGACCTTATGAGAAAAGTGGTGTTATGACCGTTTGACCGCACCCTGACCGACTTTTTGACCGATTTTTGTCCGGCTTTTACTACAGACATATATCATGAATATCGTGGCTTCTATTACAGCTAGAGACCTATAAATTTTTTTGGTAAATTCTTGAGCAACAATAAACAGATAAAAATATTAATTGGCGCCGCCAACCGCCGTTTTACCGCCGTAACCGCCGAAAATAACGGTTTCCGTTATTTGCCGTTTTTCGGCGATGATCAGAAAAAGTAATTTTTTTGCTATGAAAAATAAAAGTTCGTCCTAAAATTTGATCATCCTAGCTGCAAAATTGGCCGCTCTACAGCTGTTTTAAAATTTAGCGGCTGGCCGCTAAAAAGCGGCTAAGGAGCGGCCTGACCGCTATGACTAGAAAAAGTAATTTTCTCTAAAAATACACATGAACCACCAGAAAAAAATTTTACGTCTTTATCTGTAACAGAAGCCGAGATAGAGGGGGGGGTCATATTGACCGATCTATTAAGGTGGGAATTGGGGCCCGAGCTGTAAGGGTTAAGAGGCAATGTCACAAAAGGGACTATACCCGAAATTTAAAAGATACAAAAATAGCCAAAAATGTCCTGAAAAGCAGTCCGACCTCCATGAATTTTTAATAGTTAATTATACTCCATAATGATGGGAATGTTAACATTTAGTTTTAGCCTTCTATCTTTAATTGCAGTTGAAAAAATCACATTTCCCCCTTAAAATTACGTACTGACAGCCATAGTGAATTATAGAGAAGCTAAAAAGTTATATCAACATATCCTACCATCTTTAAATGGCACTTATGGCAGAATATTAATTTACATGTCTAAACAAACTTGTATTTGTTTCAAAATTGTATTACCGAGCTTGATCTTTACATCACCACTAAAATGATTTAAGGATCAAGCTCAGGATACTGTTTAGAACATTTATTGATTTGATTATAGAGATGCTTCGCTTATGATATTGTATTTTTTGGCCTAGGAATCATAATTCCCAAAATCATATAAATATGATAATAAGTAATAAATAATACATGAAATAGAAAAAATGTCTTGGTGCCAAAAAAGTGAACAAAATGGAGGGAAACCAAAATATTTTCAAAAACTTGTTATATCTAAGTTATTATTGAATTGAAATTCCCTTCTCTACAAGTGCCCCTAAAGGCCTCTAGAAATAACCATTGAAAAAATAAAATTTGTAGGGGTAATTATTGAAATTAATTTAGAGGTGTCTTAACTTTTTTTTTATTTTTATTTAAAATAGCTAGTCGGTGTTTTTAATAAGTAGTAGATGTAGAATTTTCCATTGAATTTAGATATGCAATCGTGTTTTTTTTGTAGATCTCTTATCTTAAAAGTAATTTATTTTTAAAAAAAAAATCAAGTCGGTTTTAAGGTAAGTACTAAAACGCAACAAAAAAAAAAGAAAAGAAAATTGCCATTTGAACAAAAAAAGTAAGATCTTTAATTTGACAACATACTGTTGAGTAAGGGGGGGGGGGGGGGGGTTAATGCAACCATCTCGTAATCAATGATTAAATGGCAATTAGAATTCGAAATTTTTCATGAGTAATCCTTGGTAAGTCTCTTTCCCTAAATTGAACAAAAAGTTGGAAAAGTAACTGCTGGCCGCTTCGCCTTTTTTCATTATATATATATTGATCGATATCTAATCATCTATCTATCTATCTATCTATCTATCTATCTATCTATCTATCTATCTATCTATCTATCTATCTATCTATCTATCTATCTATCTATCTATCTATCTATCTATCTATCTATCTATCTATCTATCTATCTATCTATCTATCTATCTATCTATCTATCTATCTATCTATCTATCTATCTATCTATCTATCTATCTATCTATCTATCTATCTATCTATCTATCTATCTATCTATCTATCTATCTATCTATCTATCTATCTATCTATCTATCTATCTATCTATCTATCTATCTATCTATCTATCTATCTATCTATCTATCTATCTATCTATCTATCTATCTATCTATCTATCTATCTATCTATCTATCTATCTATCTATCTATCTATCTATCTATCTATCTATCTATCTATCTATCTATCTATCTATCTATCTATCTATCTATCACATAGTGAAGGTTAGCAAACAAACAAACAATATATGTATATATCATGAATATATGGTCAAAGGAAAATACTTAATTGTTTATTCATTTTCCTGCAATCGATATATTATTACTTGGATATTGCACTGGATCGAATTTCTTCCTTTTTGAAACTTTATTCTTCAGAATAGATAATCAATTATAGAGTAGCTTCAATTGGAAGAAATTCTATCCTATATTAAGTCATGTCTATAAATAAAGTTTTGTAGAAAAATCTATGCACATTCTAACCGGAAAAATTCAGTTTTAATTATATAATAGCTTCTGTACTAAAAACTAAAACTTTATGTAAAGGGTGAGTGGGTAAGAACTTGTATTAATACTCACTAAGTTGAAAATGAACTGACTCACCATAAGTCGTCTAGCCTACATTTTAGAGGATGACGGGTAATAAAAATCTGAAAATTGAAATGACGCAAATGACGCAAATTCTGACGCAATTCTGAACGCAATTCTCACGTTTATCTAAAAATGCAACATATAATAATAGCTATTAAAACAATTTTCAAGCATAACTTTTATCTTATTAGGATAACAATTAAAAAAGAAAAATATTTTTACAATATGAAATTCGTGATCAAACACCTAATTGAAAAAAATGCAAGACATAGCTTTTATTTTAAGAAAGACTATAGGGCAACGGACGCCCCCAAGAAGCCTCTAGGTGTTCTTAAGGTGGGAGGGGGATAAGTCAACCGCCCTTCTACTTTTTAACGGAGTTTTAATAAGAAATATTCAGAAAAAAATTTGGGGGTGTGATTTTAAATTAGGAGGGTAGAGATACGCTCTCCCAAAATAGTTAAAAACCTTCCCTGTACCTAAAAAAAAGCTTAATTGCAAAGGAAAACCAAACAGATGTCATTTTTTAACAATTTTATAAAAAAAACATTGGCGCACTTGTATAAACACCTTATCGCTATCAAGTTTTGGAATATATAATCCAGAAAAATCCAGTTCAAAGGGGAAAGCATAAAGAGATGGGGCGAATCGAACCGAAAATAGTTATGATGGACATCTTCCTTCATCATTTTAGAGAGAGCAATTGTATCATATGAATCGATATATTATTACATGGATAATGCGCCAGATTTTCATGTATTCTAATAAAGTGATACTCGTAACTGGCTAAAATAACAATACACCCATTCCATCCCCTCCTACTTGAATAACGAACTGGTAGGTGATAGGTTGGAATCTCAGCTTACCACCGCTTCATTACTAAATTACTAAATGTTGTGCAATCAAATGGTTGGTTGTCTGATGAGTGTTACCCAACATAATACCTCGGGTGTTTGGATGAAAAATGAGAGATTTGGTATCCTTGATTTTTGTTAGAGTGCCATGTATGGACAGCAGCCTCGCTCGTATGAGGTAATATAGCCCGTTTACCTCCACCCCTCCTCTCCTATTGGAAAAACAAACTGACCATTGAATATGGTCTATTTTACTATAAATTGACGGCAATTTCCCTCAATTTCAATTTATCCACGTACTCTATATACATTATCATATGTTAACATTTCTACAGAATCATATGAAACATGATTCTAAAAGATAGACAATTTTAAATCAAAATAAACTGATACAGTGGAGTGCGAACTGAAGATGGCAATTGCCCCCCCCCCCCACTTTTATCCTAACACTTTAAATAACACAAACCTTACCTATACCCCCCCCCCCAAAAAAAAAATGATAAAAACGCCCTTTTTGTCCAACCCCCTTGATTTTATTTTCTGGGTGTGTTTTTACCCCCCCCCCCCCCTAAACAAAGCGCTTTGCATGCCACAGATCAGAATCATATGTTATTGACTCTGGAAGATATAATTTTTTTATTAAAATAAAATGATATTTTAAAAATATCTATCTAAATCACCTCTAGGGGCAAAGTCATAGATGCTAAAAGAATATAGAATATACGTGTATTTTATGAAAGGAGAAAAATTGTCATAAATTTAGGTTGCTAATATAGATATCATTTATTGGTCAGTTCGTGCATCCAGTGAAAGGGGAGAGAATGTTGGGTATCGTTATTTTAGCCAGCAGGCGAGTATCACTTGATTAGAGTACGTGAAAACCTGGTGCAACATAAGTTTTTTTAGAATCAACCCTTTGAAGTAATTATATACTAATAGTTATAAGCGATGCCAATTTTCATATACAGACGGAAATGCCACACATACAAAAAAGTTAGCGGCTTTTCAAATTTAATATATATGTTATCCCTTTTTTAGTATGGCTTCGAATCGATTAATATCCACTGGATTAGAACCGGTTCTAAGCCATATTAAAAAATCATGTAGAGCATCGTATTACAGATAATTTTCTAGGAACATTAAAATAAAAGTCATATAATAAATACCATTTTTGTTATCCCAGGCCTTTTGCCCTTCTGGGTTAATAAAACTGGTATAAATATTATAATTTTTCATTTTGATATCCGCGGAAAGCTGTCTATAATACGATGCGATAAATAACTATTTTGATATCAGCACTTTGATTGTAGACAAAATAATACTCAAGGATCTCCAGGGATAAGACAATGGACAAAAAATTATGTAAATTTCAGACTATGAAAAACAAAATTACCCTGTCTCTAGATTAGAATTATTGGCTGAAAAGTTCGGACACTGTCATTGTACATCAAACAATCAAGATTTAATAGTCAAAGAATGAGTGAACGCGGTTATAAAAGATTGATCCCTTCCTTCCATTTGATTTCCAAGAACATACTAATCGATTAGAAAGATCAAATTTCCAAACATTTAGAAAAATTTATTTATACAATTTAAGCGTTTAAGTAAAACTAGATGCGGCATTCTAAAATTATCCTGCTATTGGCTAGATTGAATATTAATCTTTTTCTTCCATTGTCTAATCCCAGAATATCAACCAAACTACAAAAAAAGTTACTACACATAAAGATTACCACAAATTTAGTTTCTTTTTTTCATTATTTTTTAAAAACTAAATGTCCTCTCTCTCACTTCCCTTAAATTTCATTATTTTTATTTAAAACCGTATTTATAATTTTGTCTCTCTTTCTTTATTTAAAATATTTTAGGATATATAGTTGGATAGAAAACATGTTGAGAATTAATTAAAGATCTTACTATTTTTGTTCTTAGTGGCCATTTTCTTCTTTTATTTTGTTGCGTTTTAGTACCTTAAAGCCGACTTAATTATTTTTTTTAAAAACTTAAATTACTTAAAAAATAAGAGGTCTACAAAAAAACCGATTGCATATCTGAATTCTATGAAAAATTTTACATCTACTACTTACTAAAAGAACCGGCTAGCTATAAAAAAAAAAGTTGATACACCTTCTTTGTAATTAAAGGTGGGCGAGAGATGGGCCATCTAAAGTTAATTGGATACTAATAAAAAAAACCTGTTTCTAGCTTTGTTATTGTATTTGGTTTCCAATAAAAGTTATTGCTTATTTTATCAATTTCTAAGTAACTATACATTGGTTTAAAGCAAGGATTATATTTATTTATTTATATTTATAAAAGTCAGCTCAACCGTTAGGAAAAATCAAGAACTATGTGAAAAAGTTTAATTTTAGCTATAATGGGAGAAAAAAGCAATTTAATGCACATTTTATATAGTATGGAAAATTCCTTCCTTTCCCTGGTATGATCCTCCAGGTCCTGATCCTCCAGGTCTCCAGAAATCTTTAAAAGGCTCCTGTGGCTGCAATTTTTGACTTAGAGACTTCAAATTTTAAACTTAAGCTTTTTTTACATGTTTACATGACTTTTAAAAGTGTCATAAATATCTGCTGCCGTTTTCCCGCAGACCGCCGACTGCGGCGGTTGGCAGCTGCCAAGTACAGCTGTTGCTGCTGAGATAATAGGGGGGGCGTTGAACGCCCCCCCCCCCCCCCAACCGATTAAGGTGCAGTAAGGGGCCCGACCGTAAGGAATTAATTAAGTAAATAAGTCTGTTAGACCAAGGGTAGAAACTCAGCAGATAGACAGACAGACAGACAGGTAAGTTTGGCTGCTATATGAATCATTAAAACCCACCATAAAAAAGAAATTTACATTAGTTTCATTATTTCGATACTTAACGCCCCCCCTCCCCAACTCAAAGGGGTTTATTATTTCTTAAAACCAATAAGTGACTTCTCAGCATAATATAATTGAATATACTTTTTATTACATCAATTTATCCTAAATAGAATGAAAGTTATAATCATTTTATTGTCTACAAGCAATATGCTTTGAGTAAAAATCAACCTAATTGTCAGTAAAAACATCATATTTATGCAAATTTACACAGTAAATAGATTATAGAATTGTATTTTATTGTAATGAATAACTTAAGGGGGTTGTATGAATTATGAAAAACCTAAAAAAAACTAATTTGGTTAAATTAGTCCAAGTAATGATTGATTTAGTACAGCACGTATGAATATGTTGTCAATTTCCTATCAGATTCCCTGTGAACTCCAATAGAGCTAATTCATTTCAAAGCAATGGTTTATACAATTCGTGTTCGTCTGTCATACCTTATATCTTGTCACACTGACATGATAAGAAACAAGATCTTTCTTCATTTTAAAACATTTTAAAACTACTGTTTTAGTTTTATAAAATATCAACTGTTATTTCTTATTATTTTGTTAACTAACTTTAAAATACATTAGTTTATCAAAATTTAATAAAAAAAAGCCTAACATTAGTTTTATAAAAATGTCTTACACAAAATAGCCCACAAAATAAAAGCATATTGTATTCCTTATCCCTTTACATCCCTGGTAAACAACCAAATTAAGCTAAAATGTTTTTTTTTGTTATACATCAATAGTCTTGGCAAGGCCCATTGTAAGATTTAGCTTCTTCCACTTTAAACATAGCCCCCCCCCTCCATCCATTTCAAATTTAAATGTAATAATTATGAAACTCAGAGCTGGCTCTTTTGCGATTTGGGAACACTAAACTTCGCCTTTTTTTCATATATATATTGATCAATATCTAATCATCTATCTATCTATCTATCTATCTATCTATCTATCTATCTATCTATCTATCTATCTATCTATCTATCTATCTATCTATCTATCTATCTATCTATCTATCTATCTATCTATCTATGTATCTATCTATCTATCTATCTATCTATCTATCTATCTATCTATCTATCTATCTATCTATCTATCTATCTATCTATCTATCTATCTATCTATCTATCTATCTATCTATCTATCTATCTATCTATCTATCTATCTATCTATCTATCTATTTATCTATCTATCTATCTATCTATCTTAAGGTTGTTTAAAAAAAAACAATTGCTTCACTCTTTTCAATATAAACCCTACAGTTTCGGTCAAAAACTAACAAAAAAGACCCAATTCATGTCCAAGCAATGACAATGAGAAAACACTATTGAATTTTGATTTCTACTTACCTCTCCTGAGCACTACAGCTCGATTCCTAGTCCCTGTGGAGATTTTTTCCCCACATGGAGAGTGCATATTTTATTAAAAATTAAGACAGTTATATCTTTTTTTTAAGAAGAATAAACTGTCTAAAGTACTTGAAATCTTGTAGATAGACCCCAAAATGTTCTGAGTTTATGATGGGACCTTTCCATAGACGCCTTTACCAGATTTCTAACTCAATCCTAGCAAATTTGGCATCGAAAAGATAGACCCATAAAACATTGAGACATGACTGCTTTGTCTTAAAAAAAAGAACAAATCGTCTAAAGTACATAAAATATTATACATAGACCCCATAATGTTTAAATTTTTGATGGGGCATGTCAAGATCTTTCTATAGACACCTTAACCAGGTTTCTAACACAATCTTAGCCATTTTGGCATCAAAATGTTAAAATCTGTAAAACATCAAGAACTAGAGAGACCCGTCATTTCTCAATGTTTGATGGGTCCGTATTTTTTATGCCAAATTAGCTAGGATTGCCTCAGAAACCTGGTTAAGGTGTCTTTAGAAAGATCTTGACATGTCCCATCAAAAACTCTTAACATTTTGGGGCTTTACTACAAGATTTATAGTATTTAATACAATTTGTTAATTTTCAATCTCCATGTAAGGAAAAATTCTCCACAAGGGCGAGGACTCGATCTGTATTGCTCAGGAGAGGTGAGTAATAATCAAAATCAATAGTGTTTTCTAATTGTCATTACTTGGACATGATTTGGTTCATTTTGACCAAAACTGTAGGGTTTATATTGAAAAGAGTGAAGCGATTGGTTTTTTTAAAACACCCTTTATCTATCTATCTATCTATCAAGTTTCACTTCCACCTTTCCCTTTTTCAAAATATTTCTAAGAGGATAACGCCCATATTTTGACAGTTTACAATTGAATTAATGTTTGTTTGTTAATGGAACTATTTTTTTATGAAAGTTGTTATCCTTGTTAATTTATGAGTTACTAGTGCCCCCCCCCCCTAATGACCTATCTACAAAAAAACTTAAAAACCTTCCAAGGACCTATGAGAAGCTACACTGAAAAGGAGAACCATATCAGTTCAGTGGTTATTTAGTTCTTTGTGATACACACAGACAGCTAGACAGATAGATATCCTATTAATTTTTTTTAAAATATACGGATATAAATGCATTCACATTCACAACATAAACAAGTTCATAATGATAAGACTGACTAAATGGTGTTATCAACATTCTAGAAAACTAAAAGTGAACTTTGATACTAAACACAATATTACTCACTAAGCATTACACATTAACCCTTAACGGTCAGGTGGGGGGGGGGGGCGTTGAACGCCCCCCCCATCCGGTTTTTTCTTTCTCATTTTCTGTGTGTGAATGATAAAGAGCCCAAACTGCGTGACTTTTATGGGTATGACACATAACTGAGAGTTGGAATTTTTTGAATATCTCCATCCGGGCACAGGATGCCAGCAAACCTGGCAGGGTGATCCAGGTAAAGAGCAAAAAAGCATTTTATCTTATTAAAATACTAAAATATCCTCTAGTAGTACATTCTCATATGAAATACAGGTGTTAAAGACAATTTCAGGTTCCAGTTATGATCCTGCAGGTCCTGATCCTCCAGTTCTAAAGATTTGCCGCCGTTTTCCCGCCGACCGCCGACTGCGGCGGCTGGCAGCTGCTAAGTACAGCTGCGGCCGCTGAAATTTATGTTTTGATATTTCTAATATAAAATTTACATAAAGATAAACATTTTCTGTAAAAACATTGTTCTTCTAACTTTAAAAATAAGAAAATTACAGCTGTTTGAAATTTTTCAGTAAAAAACGACCTAAAAACAAAGGTTGTTAAATAAAGGGGTGAAGGAAGCGAAAATTGACTTTGACTCACTTAAGGTCGGAAATTCATTATCAAACAGGGGACTTGCACAAAAAATTTTAGCCCTCTAGCTCTAAATGGAACTAAGATAATAGGGGGGGGGGCGTTGAACGCCCCCTCCCCCCCCCAACTGATTAAGGTGCGATAAGAAACAAGGATGACAACATCCATAAAAGCTAAGCTCTACAACGGTAGGACAAACGGACATCAACACTTAGCAGAATATTAATGCATGAGACTAAACAAAATTGTAAGTAAATTTGTTGCAAAACAACTTAAATATATGGTTTTTTTGAAATACTTATATTTTTAGGACTTGATTATAGAGATGCGTCGCTTACAAAACTGTACCTTGTTGTAACAGAAATCAGTATTCCAAAAATCAGATGAATCAGTTAATTCTAAGATAAAAAAATTTGATGTCAAAAAAGTAAAAAAAAAGTACGGACTTTCTGGTAATAATTATAGAGTTGCTGGGCTTTCTAAGTCTTATCTAACTACTACAGGAATCACCATGCAAAGTTTGAAATCGATAGGACAATTCTAACATGCCTAAACTAATGAAAAGGGCTTTCCATTACATACAGATGTACGGACCGACCCTAATTATAGAAAAGCTTCGCTTTTAACAATAAGAGTTACTTATGTATCCTTATAATAAAGTAATAGGATGTCTCATTGTCTGTCTGCTTGTACCAAAAGATTTCGCCAACCGCTAAAACGATATGGTTCTCCTATACAGGGTAGGTTCTCATAAATGTTAGAAATATTTTTGGGGAGGGTACCACCAATCTCCTTAGAAAACCGTCTCTAGGAAAAAGATAACCCACTTCCAAAATTATTTATTTTTCAAAGCGAAAATTGAAAATGGGGGAATCCGACTCCCCTCCCCCTCCATTTTTTACTTTTTTTTTATATCTAAATTATCATTGAATTAGAATTCCCTTCTCTTCAAGTGCCCCTAAAGGCCTCTAGAAATAACCATTGAAAAAATAAAATTTGTAGGGGTAATTGTTGAAATTAATTTAGAGGTGTCTTAACTTTTTTTTATTTTTATTTAAAATAGCTAGTCGGTGTTTTTAGTAAGTAGTAGATGTAGAATTTTCCATTGAATTTAGATATGCAATCGTTTTTTTTGTAGACCTCTTATCTTAAAAGTAGTTAAATTTTTTTAAAAAATCAAGTCGGTTTTAAGGTAAGTACTAAAACGCAACAAAAAAAAAAAGAAAAGAAAATTGCCATTTGAACAAAAATAGTAAGATCTTTAATTTGACAACTTACTGTTGAGTAAGGGGGGGGGGGTTAATGCAACCATCTCGTAATCAATGATTAAATGGCAATTAGAATTCGAAATTTTTCATGAGTAATCCTTGGTAAGTCTCTTTCCCTAAATTGAACAAAAAGTTGGAAAAGTAACGGCTGGCGGCTCAGCCGTTAGGCTGTTTTTTTTTGCCTATTTTCAGGGCAAATTCATCATTAATTACGTAGGAATCAACTTTTTAAAACATATTTTTGGTTTAATTCATGTTTAATGATAAGGTTTTTGAGCGACAAAAAGTATTATGTGGAGATAGGTTTCGTGACTAATTTGCTCTTAAGATTGCCAAAAAAATGGCAAACGGCTGAGCCGCAAGCCGTTACTTTTCCAACTTTTTGTTCAATTTAGGGAAAGTAGACCTACCAAGTATACTCATACAAAATTTCAGATCGAAATTAGAATTCTAAGTGCCATTTATTCATTGATTACGAGATGGTTGCACTAACCCCCCCCCCCCCTCCTTATTGAATTATTTCTTTGTTATTTATAATAAGCCTCTCTCTTTTTGAGAAGTACCCAAACCCACAACCCCAATACACATTTATAACATTTTTATAGTAACAAAGCTACTCTATAATACCAAATATCCCTCCGTTTTTATGCCTGCACAAAAAAGTTCATTTACATTTTAGTAAGCTTTTGTTGGAAATTTTCTTAATCATACACCTAAAGAATTTAAATTTACAAAATCGTTTTTAAAATTACTATTAAACCCCTGTTATATAAATATTTAAAGCCCAAAATATGTAAAAATATGACTCGAAATGTAAACTTTGAATAAATTTGTTCTCTTTACATTTAGTATGTATGTTTGTGTGCGTACGCTCGCACCCTATCAAATTAACATTTCAATAATTGGATGTTTTGCCTAAAAGATAAAATTTTAAAAATAACTAAAACAAGCATTACAAAGCTTTACTTCTTTTAATCTTTCAACTAAGTAAATGAGTCTTGCAAAAAAATTAAAGAGTCAATATTTTGACACCTTTTTATTGAATAAAAGACAAAAAATAAACAATTAGAAATTTTAAAAAATCCTTAATTCCTCGCTTTCTATGTCAATTTTTAATATTTCTAAAAAGCGAAGCTTTTCTAAAATTAGGGTTGGTCTGTACGTCTGTTCGTATGTTACAGATAGCTTTTTTAAATAAATGGAAATTCAAACACGTGGATTTTAATTTTCTTTTTCTATATTATGTTATAAAATATTTCATTCTTACAATTTTTGGAACACTGATTTCTAGAACAACAAAGCACAACGTTATTAACAAAGCATCTCTATAATTAAATCGTAAAAATAGTATGTTAAATAGTTTAACCAACGAATAAGAAAACGTAATTTTAAAACTTAGGGGACTAGTGTAAAAAACAGCCTATTTCTACTCCCTCTCTGGATATTAGGACAATTCAAATATGCGCAAATTAACGAAAAGACCTAACCGTAACGGAGGAACTATACATAACTATAGAAAAGACCCTTTAAAAATATCAAACTGATTTAACTATGTGTGTTAAATTGAAGAATTCTCGAAATCGAATGAAATTATTTTTGATAATGAAAACAATATCATAAGTTATCACAGGAAGTTAAAATTTGTTGAAGCCAGGAATCTTAAGGGATTGGGTATAGTCCCGTTTGTGGCAACGCCACTTAAGGGGCGTTACTTTGTATTTTCACAGTAGCTTTTAATCATATTTCTAGCCCCTGCAGGGCTAATTGCCTATTCCTGCGTGGCAATCTCGTCTACCCTAATATAGCCTAACCTAAAATTAACTATCAAAAGCCATTGTGAAAATACATAGGTAATCTCTCATAGTTACATAGCATACTAAAGAAAATTCGCCCCTGGGAAGCAATGCAACTCCCCCCCCCCCCCCACCTCTAAATAAGGCTTTTTTACTTTACTTTATATTTTTTAAACTAAAGTTAAAATAGTTGGGCTCAACTCACACCTCTCCCCCCCCCCCCCACAATATTATGTGTGTAGCATTCATATCTTGAAAATATATATCACAATAGCAAAATTTAATAATGCTTGCTTAAATTTTCTGAATTAACAAGCTTTTATACAAGTTTTTCAAGAAAAGCTGCATATTTTTGCATTTGAAGTCAGAAAACTCGATAGAATTAGATTCAGAGACACAAATTCATACAACACTCCCCCCCCCTCTAAAGGGTTAAACAAGACTTTCAACAAAATCAAACATGCTAAAAATGCTAGTTCTCAATAACTAAGACATAAACACTAAAACATATGTGCAGAGAATCTTGGAATTGACTTATTATTTTAGAGATATTTTTTTGCAAAGTTAACTTAACTACTTTTTCTATCAACATAAAAATTAACAGGAAAAGTTATTTATTTACTAAGTATATTTGCAATTACTTTTATTTAATGAAATCTTCCAATTTTTAACATTTACAAAACAGCCTGCTTTATTGCATCAAGATCCATGACAGATCTATATAGGAAATAAATGTCTATATATGAGCTTAAGTTTTCCAAGCGATAAATGTTTAAAACTCATAGTGCTCCAATAATCCGTAATAAACTCTCATTGACCAGAACGATAAGACCCATTATTTTCCTGTATAAAGAAAAAATTCATTTTTTTATTTTATGTTGCTATTTGAATTATATTGAAGTACCAAATTTCTATCCATAAAACAGAAAATTTAAATTAATAATATAGTAAATAAAAGAAACTTAGTTTTAAAATAATTTGATACTAGCAGTACGTGCATAATGTGGTCAGATATTGAACTAAAATTTAACAATTAACTAAACATTTTAACTTTTTTGGACGATAATTTGAAATAAAAAAAATATTAAGACCCTAAGATAGTTAAAAGAAAGAAATTGTCAGGGAGAAGATAATTGAAGAATAGGGTTAATAGTCAGAATTCAGATAACCAAAAGAAAGTAAATGAATCATTGAATAAACCTAGCCAATAGCGAGATAATTATATCGAGCCCTACTCTAGTAGCATCATATTATAGACATCTTTTTGTTATTATTATTAGAATTATTGTTTTAATATTTGTAGAAAACTGGCTGTAATATGGTGCAATGTAGAGGGACAAAGTAGCCGTAAAATCAGCCATAAGACGTCATAAAAAAGGAGTGATTATCCTTCTCCTTTTTAGATGATTTCTATCCTACTTCTTCTCTTGTCTCCCACATTTTTAAAAGCGAAGCTTTTCTATAATTAGGGTCGGTCCGTACGTCCGTCCGAGATAGATCACTTTTATTCGTAAATTTAGGCATGTTAGAATTGTCCTTGCGATTTCAAACTTTGCATGATAATTTCTATAGTAGTTAGGTACGATTTAGAAAGCGTAGCAACTCTATAACCATTACCAGAATGTCCGTATGTTCATTTGAAACATGTTGATTTTTCTACTTATTTTACAACAAATTTTTATGTGATCTAATTATCCGTTTGATCTGATTTTTGGTATATTGATTCCTGAAACAACAAAGAACAATATTATAAGCAAAGCAACTCTATAATCAAGTCCTATAAATGTAAGTATGTCCATAAACATTATCTTGTATAATTATCAAATAAGATATAATAAGAACAGTAAGCAATCCAAATCATGACAGATCTAAAATATGTGATGGCCTAAATTTTGTACGTTTTTTTTTATTGTAATATTAGTTGAAATTTTTAAAATCAACTAGTCTATTTAAACATATGATTGAAAAAAAAAACTAGCTTAAAGACTAGTAGACACACACACATACATACACACACACATACAAACACACACACATGGCATGGTGAATATCAAACAACCCTGGTTTTTTTTTTAATTTTGAAATATGGGAGTTTTTTTTATTTGTTTATTTATTGTTTTATTTATATTTGTGTACCGCAGGGTTAGGGCATTAAGGCACTACAGCTGTATGGGCTAGGCATACATAAAAAATCTGCCCCTCATTCCTAATATTGAATTTATTTTAAAATTAGGAGGGGGTTGGGGGGGAGGGGGGGGGGTACAGCACTCGACTGACACTTTGGTAGGAAAAAAATCAGTTGCGGGTACATGTTAAATGTTGAAAAATGATGCTATGCAATGTCTATACATATTTAAATTGAAAATATTTGTCCTTTGAACCCCCCTGTTTAAATAATTCTTTAACTATGGAAAATTACTAGATAAACATATGTGTAACAAATAGAAAATATTTTTTTTTAAAGCGAAGCTTTTCTATAGTTAGGGTCATTACGTCCGTATGTCCATAACAGTTTGACTTTTTAAGTATGGGTATGACACATAACTGAGAGTTGGAATTATGTTGAATACCTCCATCCTGGCGGGCACAGGATGCCAGCAAACCTGGCAGGGCCATCCAGGTAAAGAGTAAAAATATTTTTTTTTGACTTAAACAAAGCATTTTATCTTACACAAAGCATTTTTATATCCTCTAATAGTACATCCCTATATGAAATACATGTATTCAAGTCAAATTCAGGTTCCAGGTCCTGATCCTGGGGGTTTGTTAGTACCTGTCACGAAAATATTTATAAACATTCCTAAGACTTATGAGAAGCTACACTGAAAAGTAGTATCATATTATTTCAGTGGTTAGTGAGATCTTCCAATACACACAGACATGAGCCACACTTTACACACACGCATGAATCTTAAATGTCGTCCTCTTAGGAATTTCAAAAGAAATATTCTAATTCTTTAAATTTGAAGTATTGTAGTGCATGCAATAAAGACAGACAAAGTGAGATATTTTTGATATTTAATAGTTTTTTGCTTATTCCTTCCCCATCAAAAACGAAGCCCCTAGATGCTAGGGGCACAGTCCCTAGTATGTACATAAAGACTTGTTTACATTTAAAAAATGATTATGGATATGATTCCATAGTATTATTAACAATATTATTAGGAATCATCTTTTAAAGATTAATTTGACTTACAGAATCTTTTAGAGATGCAACTTTATTGTAAACTATCTACTGAATATAGAGGCTAGAGTTTTGAAGGGGTAGGGATGGGCAGAAAAATAGCCTAACTAATCCATACCATAAATCATTTCATATTTTTAAAAATAGAATCTCCCAAACCAAGAAATGGACGTATCTCTTAAAAAGAGAACCCAATCAGTAAACAATAGTTTTGAAAACCTTAAGCTACAGACAAAAAAATTCTTACCACTTTAGATAATTTGCTTCACACTTGTTCTAGTCAATAGGGGAGGGAGAAAGAGGTTCAAAAAATAGCTTAAAACCATCTAATGACATTCCTTTACAAGTTTTAACAATTCAGACCTCTCTGAGATCTTTACCTTGAGACAAAAAAACGTCTTTATATTATAGGACTAGCAACTATGCCCCCTTTTTTCTAGTGTTGATTTCTCTTGAGAGGTTGGTGGTACCCACCCCAAAATAGCTATAAACATTCCCAGGACCTCTGAAAAGCTACATTGTAAAGGAGAAACATACACACAGACAGACATCCTATTACACCTTATTGATATTGGTGGCAGGAATTATAAATTTGATATCTATGGTCAATTTCAACATGTCTAATCAAAGCTATCCTAACCTCTAAACTCGCTTAATATTTGTAGTAAACCTATATTCCCTAAAAAATATTCGGCTAGAATACCCCAACTCTCCCCCCCCCCCATTCATTTGGAATTCATTTAGTTCTGAAAAAGAATTAATTATTACTTAAGACCTTTTTATGACAGACAAACCATCCTAATTTCTTTATGTATCTATCTTTATATAATTTGAACAAGAAGTATTTTGCTTTTTTTGTTTCATTAAAAAAACATTTATTACAAATATGCTGTACTTAAAAATTTCATACTTTAGATATTAAAGTTGTAAAATTTTCTAATTTTTTAAAATTTCTTCTATTTTTAATTCCAATAATAATTATTTCTCGTATCGTATTATAAATGGCTTTCCGCGGATATAGAATGTACAATTATAAGATTAAAACTAGTTTTTTTAGCCCCGTGGTGCCGAAGGCACCGGCTAAAATTATAATTAGATTATAATCTTAATTGTCCAAAAATAAAAAAATAAAAATACAAGATCAAAATTTTGAATATAACATTATATTGGGATTTAAAAATAAATATAATATACATAGTTTATTCAGTTACTAAGATTTTATAAAGAAGAAAGATCATAATAATAAAGTCAAAAGTTTTTTTTTTATGACAAGATTATATTACCAAAAAATCATAAAAATTATAATTTTACTCACACATGATTTACTAACTGTATCAATGCCTAACCTAAACTAACTTCCAAAAACTTTACCTTTCTGCCTAAAAATAAGTACATGTTTATGAATAACACAAATACAATATTACAACAATCAAAACATCTATAAAATATCTTAATCTAATATCTAACCTATCGACAATGTTATTAAACAAATTACTATTTCTGTATATCAAAATAATTAGTTGAAAATGTTTAGCACTTTTTGTATTGAACTTAACCCATAACAGTCGGGCCCCATGCCGCATCTTTATTGGTCGAGGGGGGGGGGGGGCTATTATTATAAAATTGACTTGAACACCTGTATTTAATATGAGGATGTACTACTAAGGGATATTTTATTATTTTTTCTAAGGTAAAGTGCTTTGTTAAATTTAAGTCACCAAAATATTTTTGATTTTTACCTGGATGACCCTGCCAGGATGGAGATATTAAAAAAAATATGGGTATGTGTCATACCCATATTTAAAAAGTTATGAGTTATAGCCCTCTATCATTCACACACTGTTAAGGTTTAATAAACACAGTCAAAGAAAACCCAAAGTTTTAAGTTTTGGCCCATCGAAAAAGATAACATTGTTACATAACTTTGATACAATTTAAATTTAAATCCACTATCCCACCAACTTCCTGGTAAATTTTATCAATTTTCTAAATATATAATAATAATAATTAAAATATAAAATTTTGACACGCGAAAAGTTTTTCATTATTTTTTTATTTGCTTTGCCATTATTTTATGGATACAACAACACTTATAGAGAGTGGTAGATTGGCTTTAAGAAAAGCAAAATTAATATTTTCTAATAGGACAAGGAACAGACGGACAAAATAATGTAAAATGTAAAATAAGGTACAATATTCTAAGCTAAGTATATATAATCATGTTATAAAAATGTAAGTATTTCCCCAAAAAGAAATATGTAGGTATGCAATATTGCAACTATACTTACATTTTTAGGACTTGATTATAAAGATGCTTTGCTTATAAATTTATACCTTAAAGTAATAGGAATATTTATTCCAAAAAATCATATCATAAATAATATACATAAACAATTTTTGTTAAAAAGGTTAAAAATCAAGATGTTTTAAATGAACGTACAGATCATCATGCATAGTTTGAAATCAATATGACAATTCTAACACGTCTAAATTAATGAATGAGCTATCCGTTACACGAAAAAAGCTAACCATTACGGACGGACGAACCGTCCCCTAATTAAAGAAAAGCTTCGCTTTTAAAAATATCTAAAAAGGAAATTGTAAAACATGGATGCAGCCGCTATTTGCATTATTGCAGATTTTTTTAAGTCTCAGATTTTCATAAAACTACAAATTGGTTAGCTCTTTACGTTAATTTAGACATGTTAGAATTGTCTAATCGATTTCAAACTTTACTCACAATTTTGTTTAGACTTAAAAATTTATGCTCTGCTTATTAAGTTCTGACACTCTACAAGTGTTAATGTTCGTTTGTCCTACCATTTCAGAGCTTCGCTTTTATGGATGTGTTATTTGCTGCAGTTGTTAATGCCTTTCATAGTACTATCTTAAATAATGAATAAATGTAGATATAGTAGATAAATGATAAAATAGGGATACAATTCTTCATTCTTTTCATCATATTATATCTTCCTTATATAACCTTATAATAAAGTAACATGATCTCTGTCTTTTTGTCAGTATGCCGAAGGATCTCGCTAACCACTGAACCGATATGATTCTCCTTTACAGGGTAGATTCTAATATTGCAAAACTGTATTGCAAAATCACCTTTTATTTGCTATATCACATTTTCTGCAGGGAAAGGACAATAATAGTAGAGCAAGAGGGGACAATGGGCTGTTTATTACACTATTTCCCAAAGTTTTATGAGATTGTTTTCTTATTCGTTGGCTAAACATTGGTAATTTTATGCTATATAACTTAAATGTACATAGATTTTTTGGGCCATTATTTATACCTTTAGATGCCTGCATTGATAGTAATATAAATTTAGTATTTATGAATCAAAAAGATCTATGAATATGTCGCTTCTAGTGTTTGTCGCACTTTAAAAATTATACTGTTTGTCGCGAAATTAAAAATTCTACTGTTTGTTGTAGTCTAGTGTTTGACGCATCTATTGTTTGTCTGTATAGCGTTTGACGCATCTACTGTTTGTCTGTCTAGCGTTTGTCGCATCTACTGTTTGACGTATCTAGGGTTTGACGTAGTACCGTGGGTATATTGACAGGTGAAAATTTGTCGTAAATTTAGCTTGCTAATATGAACCTCATTTATTGGTCAGTTCATTCATCCAATAGAAAGAAGAGGAGGGGGGAGGGGTTATTTCAGCCGGCTGCGAGCATCACTTTCATCAGAGTACATGAAAATCTGGTGCAACATCCAAGAAATAATATATCGATTGTAGTAATTTATAGTTGAGAGTTCAAAAGTTCCAACCACTATTTTTAAGCTACAGATGGGTTAATTTTGTGTCATTTTTGATATACATCAATTTATCCGCTCTTTTTCATAATATACATATAGTGCCTGTGCCCCTAGCATCTAGGGACTTTTAATTATTATTCAAAGATTTAAAAAAAAAGCCTAAAACCATCCCAAGACTTTATTTAAAATAGCCTAAAAACAACTCTTGATAAAGCTTCCTAAAATTGGAGAAATAAATGATTCAGTAGTCATCGAAATCTTAACCTTAAGACAAAATAATGTCATAGGATTTAGTCATGTAAAAGTCTTCCTTTGGATAATCATAATCATAATCATTTATTTTAAATATTATTTCATTTCATGAAATAAAAAAAATCTAAATAAAGAATGAAATGAAAACTTAGTAACAAGGATGATAACATTCATAAAAGCAAAGCTCAACAAACAACAAAACAAACATTACTTAATATGCATAAATGATATTTGGAAGTCTAAACTAAAATTCTTTATATCATATCTTGTAACCAATATGTACGTACTTACATTTTAAGTCTTGATGATCCTTATAGAGATGCTTTGCTTATAATAATATACATAGTTCTGCTAGGAATCAAAGATCAAGTAAAAAGGATATTTTTATTATAAACATACTAACAATCCGGTTAATGCTTTCTAAATTGTACCTAGCTGTCAAAGGAATCATCATTCAAAGTTTTTAATTCCACTAGGATAATTACATGCTTATAACAAAAAATCATAGCTATCAGTAACGGACGTATCGAACCTAAATGTAGATTAACTTCGCTTTTAAAAAGTAAACACAATAATAAAACTCAGGAATCTAAAGGGATAAGACAATGACCGATAAATTGATATAAATCCCCCACTCATGATATACAAAAATATCTCTTATGTAGATTACAATTGGCGGTTGCAACGTTTGGACACTCAACTTAATGAACCAACCAATCAAAATTCAATAAAATTCCCCAAGGTTGTTAAGCCAATGAATAAGAAAACGTCACTGTAAGACTTTGGGGACTAGTGTAATAAATAGCCCAATGTCACCTCCCTCAATGGATAAAACTAGTTCTTTTATTATGTAGGTTTTTTTATCAGCGAAGCTAAATTACAAGTTAAATAAGTATGTACGTCCGTCTGTCTAAGCAATCTGAATGAATCTAAGCAAACTATTAAAACTGTTTTCTGTCCAGGAAGGGAGGGAACATTGGGCTGTTAATTACACTAGTCCCCAAAGTTTTATAATAACATTTTCTCGTATTCATTCGAATCCGGTGGATAGGAACCGGTTCTCATCCATACGAAAAAACTATGTCTAGCATCGTATTATATCCAGCTTTCTACGAATATAGAAATGTACAATCATAAGATTAAAACCAGTTTTTTTAGCCGGTCTCGGGGCTAAAAAAACTAGTTTTAATCTCATATTTGTACTTTCTATATCCGCGATAAGCCGTTTATAATACGATGCGAGAAATAACTTTTCTTATTTGGCTTTACAACTTTCGGAACTTTTATTGAATTTTGATATGTAAAATCATCTGATCGATCTAATTTTTTTAATACTGTTTCCTATTACAATAAGGTACAATATTATGAGCGAAGCATCTCTATAATAAAGTATTAAAAATGTCAGTATGTCCTTAAACAGAATTCTGTTCTTAAGAAGTTTTGCAACAAATTTACGTATATAATTTTGTCAAACCTTATATTTTCATATTTTGTATATTCAGTTCTGACACTTAACAAAAGTTAATGTTCGTCTGTCATATCGTTTCAGAGCTTCGCTTTTATGGATGTTGTCATCCTTGTTTCTTTTAATATCTAAAATAATATATTGGGTTATCTAATTTGACTCTCCCCACCTCAAGTGCCCCTAGAGGCCTCTGGGTAGCGTATCCACTAGTTAGTAATAAAGAAACGTCTTGTGTTTATTCATATAACAATTTGGTACGATTTAGGAAGCGTAGCAACTCAATAATTGTTACCAGAAAGACCGTGCTTCTTTATGTAGCGGACATACCTATATTAAAAATGGCTGCGTTCCTTCTAATTATAATGTGCTTGTAAATATATGATTATAACTTTGTATATCTATTTAGGTTAACCATGATTTTAATTTTGTATATCTATTGTGTTATTGATTCCTCCCCCTAAAATATATAATGGTAAGGAATCCATTAATATCGTACTGAACCCACCCTAATTATGTAAATATTGCCTTTATTACAGGGTGCGCGACATAAAACCGAACTTTTTCTAATTTCTAAACAAATAAATTAAAGTTTATATTAAATTTTAAAAACTGGGAAGCAAACTAGGTATAAGACTTTTAGATTATTCAACAAAATCGCCGCAAGCCTCAATCACCGCCTCTACCCGCCCCTTGAACCGCCCAAGAGCTCTGGCCACCATGTCCCTGTCCAAGCTGGCGAAGTTCTCCTTAAAAGTGGCAATGAGGAAGGTCTTTCTTGGTATGGGTGCGACTATTAGTTCATGCTTCAATATCAACCAAGGCTCAATAGTATTACATTGGATTAAGATTAGGGCTGCTTTCAAGTACTCTTCGAATTGGAGGCTCACATTTGAGCCACACTTGAGCTAGAACGACGTCTATATCTTATTGGAAATGACATGAAGATTCAGCTAGGGTTATCAGCGCAACCCATAGTCTAAAATGAGTTCCAAGGTTCCATATGGGCCCCTGTAGTCGAGAATCGAGAAATTTTCACAATGTTTGATGTTTTTGACCTCTCAAATCTGCCACGTTTCACTTTGCCGAGGTACTACGGCAAAGCCAGCTGGTATATGAGCTCTAGTCTTTTCTAGTGTCTTCATTATGTATCTAATTGTAACTCTATCAAGTTTCATAAGTCTATCACACCTACAGATGGGCTGAGGTAAAAAATTATGTGACCCAAGTTGAGAATCTAGGGTAAACTACGGGCGCATTTCGTATCTGCCCTGTAAAAAAAGAAAAAGAGGTCATTGCCTAAGCTTTTTAAAGTAGGGTCAAACATCAAGATCAGTCAAGTAGTTTTTGCGCTATGGCCGTTTTAAAACGTCCAGTTTTATGTGCCGCACCCTGTATGTTGTAATCCCTTCCCCCAAATAAATAATGGGAAGGAACCTATTATCATCGCATTTAACCTATCCTAATTCTGTAGAAAACTGTTAAAACTGTGTATCAATAAACTTGTGAAATAACCGCTGTGTTACTTGGAATAGAAGCGAAGCTTCTCTACACTTGTAACTGAGTTACGGCCGTCCGTCATATCTGATGGTTGCGCCTATTATGGTAGACTTTGAAAATGTTTACAGAATATTTGCAACAAATTTGTTTAAACTTACAAACAATGTTTGCTTCTGACACTGTACAAAAGTTATTTTTCGTTTGCCCTGCCTTCAGATTTAAGAGCTTTGCCTTTATTAATGTTGTCATTCTTATTTTAAAAAAAAACTTTCTATCTTTTTATCTATCTATCTACTTATCTATATATCTATGAAAACACCTATATTATGATAAAAAGAATTATCCCTTTCTGTAGGTTAAAATTAATGGTGGAAAAAAATGGACACTGCTATTTTGTACCAACCTTTTAAAACTTAACCAATTAGGTACCCAAAGTTTTATGCAAATAAAAATAAAAATTATAAGATATAAACCCTGAGTATCTTAATACTATGTGATAAATAACTATTCTAAAACCTTATCTGCAAACTTGCAAAAAGTTTAATTTTAAAGACAAAATAAGTTATAGAGTGGCTATCATTGAAAATTACAGAATTTCTGTAATAATAAGTTGCCTTATTATATAATATTATATACATAATTTTTATAATCATTTTTGTACAATTTTTCAATGAAAATTGCTATTCTTATAACAGTTATTATAAAATTGTAGGTTAAAGTCTTAAGTCGAAGGATGACTTTTTTTTCATTGACACAGTAAAGCTTTATTTGACAAGGAGGGAACTGTTTATTGCACTAGTCCCCAAAGTTTTATATTAAAAACGTTTTCTTATTCGTTGGCTTAACATCTTTGGGGACTTAAGTGAATTTTGATTGGTTATTTAATTAAAACTAATTTAAATGTACAGAAGGGATATTTTTAAATCATTGGGAATGAACATCAATTTATCGGCCATTGTTTTATCCCTTTTGATCCCTGAACTTTTATCTCTTATTATTAGCAGAGAGTTATTGAATAGTTATTTCTCGCATCGTATTATAAACAGCTTTCCGCGGACATAAAATGTACAATTATAAGATTAAAACCAGTTTGTTTTACCCCAAGAGATGCCGAAGGCATGGGTTAAAAGAAGTGGTGTTAATCTTATGATACATTTTTATATTCGTGGAAAACTGAATATAATACGATGCTAGATATAGCTTTTTCGTATGGATAAGAACCGGTTCTAATTCACAATTTGATCACAATTGTCTTCCAATGTAAAAATTGTGCTGAATAAAATAAAATATTGAAAAGGATTTTTATTTTATAGTTTTAAGTAGCGAAGCTACTCCACTGTGGGCTAGAATTGAATCAAGACAAAAGTAAGTGCCGAGCCCTGAGACCTATGTATGGTGAAAATAGACATAAAACCATGATGATTCCAGGTAAAACCAAAATATTTCAGCGGGGGCTTTTTGAGAAAATTAGATTTGAAAATTTCAAGTTCAATTTTCACCCCCTAGGAGTTGCCGCACAATCAATACAAGAAAAGCAAATATTATTTATTTTAAATTTTTAACACCTTTGCTTTTATAAAGTTCTCCATAAAACCACTCCTGAAGGGAGTTAATAAATGGCCATTGTTATCACTTGCTTTGCAAAGGTCACGAAAATTCAGCCTAAAATAAATCATTATAGAGAGGTTTTAAGAAGGACTTCATAAAAGCAAAGTTGTTCAAAATTTAAAATAAATAATATTTGCTTTTCTTGTCTTGATTATGCGGCAACTCCTAGGGGGTGAAAATTGAACTTGAAATTTTCAAATCTAATTTTCTCAAAAAGCCCCCGCTGAAATATTTTGGTTTTACCTAGAATCATCATGGTTTTAAGTCTATTTTCTCCATGCATAGGTCTCAGGGCTCGGCACTTACTTTTGTCTTGATTCAATTATAGCCCACAGTGACTCTATAATTCGCTTTGTTCGTCTCTTTTAGATGGAAATTGTTGCTTTGTTGGTATTAAAGGTTTACGACAAATCTCTTGAGCGTTTTGTCGTATTTTTACAATAGCTTTTGATAGATTATTTTAGGTTAAGTTATGTTAGGTGATTGCCCCGCAGGGTTAGGCAATTGGTTCCGAAGGGCTAGAAATAGAAGAATAGCTGCTGTGAAAATACAATGAAACGCCCTCTAAGAGGCGTTGTCACAAAAGGGACTTTACCCCAAGCTTTTCCACTAATACGGTTATTTGGGATTGTAGGCGTACATCAATTTATCGTCCATTGTCTTATCCCTTAAGATCCACTTGTATGTTTTACACCTAATGTTTGATTGTATAGATTTTTTAAAGGGAAGCTTTTATACTACGTTGGTCTGTCCGTATTTATTTATATTTTAAAACCTTAGCTGGATCTTAAAATTTGTAGCCGTTGCCGTGGCCAGAGGTACAGCCACTAACCTAATACCGATCTTTAAATCAAATTGGCTACGCGTGGCCACGACTATATGCGATCTTTGAATCACAGCCACTTTTTGAATTTTCAGTAAAAATATGAAAAAAATAATTATGTAATACGTAAAAACTTCAAACGTTTAAAATCCATGTTTTACTGGCAGCACTGGCAGTGGCGACGGCTGCGGCTACGGCCACGGCAACGATCCAGCTCTTGTATGTGATGGATTCTATAAGCAATATTGGCAGTTTCTCGAATATTGCAAATGGACCACAAACTAACTTTAAAAAACGTGTCTTATGATGGTTGATTGAACGAGGAACATATTGAAAATTCCGTATGGTTAGGAACTCTAGCAGGGGCTAGAAGAATCATCATATTATGCATTTTTCAAGAATAGCATCTTGTAAACCAAAATGGAAATGTAAGTATGTCCAAGTACATATGAAACCTTCTAAAATAACTTGACAGAATTGTTCTATCAATTTAAACCTTTTTTTTTATATGTTCATTTGTTCTAAAAGACTTTTTTTTTGGAAAAACCTTAAGAATTAATTGTCTCGTATTCATTCGAATCCGGTTTTCTTATTCATTGGCTTAACGACTTTGGGGACTTTTTTTTTATGAATTTTGATTAATTAAGTTGAGTAATCAACCAGTAATTGTAATCTACCGAAATATTTTGTGTATCATCATTGGAGATGTACATCACTTTAGCCATTGTCTTATCCATTTAGACCCCAACAATCCGTTGGCTGTGAAGTAAGAGATAGTAAGATAAGAGGAAGGCAATGCCTTGGCCTATAAATTGCCATTCGTAGTTTGAACGTTCGTACAAAAATAGTGTAATTGAAAGATTGGTTTTAATGATAGCAAATCTACACTATACTTGTAAACAGCGTTGCGGAGCCGTCTGTGATGATGGCGGCCCAGCTCCGGCTCCGACCTAAAATCAAGAAAAACTAGACATTTTTTCTCACGTCTATTTTTGACTTTGAAGGTTTTTAAAGTTCAAATTTTGATAAAATTTGCACATAACAAAACAAAGTTACCAAATTATGATTTATAAAAAATCTCTTTATTTATCTAGTCCCGTTTTTTAACGAAAATTACGGCTCCAGCAAAATATGGCGGCTCCAGCTTGTAAATGTCCACCCGCCGTCCTTAAGACACGAAATGGGGGAAATATGATTTTCTCGGGTCCTAACTAAGATAGAAGGCTCAAATTTCTTGTCAACATTCCCATCATTATGAAGCAAAATTAACTGTAAAACATTTATGGCGATTTTAAAGACCTACTCTTTGAAACTACTTGTCCGTATTCTCATCCATGATTATGGATGTTGTCATCCTTGTTATATTCAATATATTCTATAAGCCATAAACAAAACTAAATCTAAAATTAAATTAAGAAAAATGTTTAATTTGAAGGACAAAATAAGTTATAGAGTAGCTATAATTGTATATTAAAGAAAAAAAGAAATAACAGCTTTTTTATAATATATTAAAATTGCATTAATATCAAATACAAATTATATAATCAAATAAAAATCATTAAAAATTAAAATAATCATTATAAAAACATCAATTAAATAAGCATTACTATAAATACAATATAAGGGGAATGGGGTCTCCAAATTAATTTTCAATTTTAAAAATAGCAATTAATTAAACTAATAAAGAATAAAATATATGGGAATTTAAAATGAAAATAAAAAATTAATTGAAAATCAGTTTTTTAGAAGGGGGGGGGGGGATTTGGGTGGGTTGGTTTTGGTTAAAGAACTTCTAAATATATATTTAATGCAAAACTTTTAGAAAATAATATAAAACAAAATAAATTTTGTTTCATATTATCCTAAATCTGATCTTAAATGGAAAAGGTATTTTTGTGAAAGTATTTATTATTTGATAATTATCAATTCATTTGAAAGCATTCATTTGTTCTAAAGATAAAATAAGTATTATTCCAGTATGGCTTTAAAACCGATTAATATCCGCTGGATTAGAACTGTTTCTCAGCCATACTGAAAAATCTTATAGCATTGTATTACAGACAACTTTACATGAATATTGAAATGAAAATCATAAAATTATTACCAGTTTTGTTAGCCCTGAGGAGGGCCCGAACTTATAAAACTGGTTTTAATTTTATAAATTATTATTTTAATATCCGCGGAAAACTGTCTATAATACAATGCGATAAATAACTATTTCTCAAATTAGATATATTTTGAAAGAAAATATTTAAGTGCCAACAAGAAGCCTCTAGGGGCGAAGCTGCTAATAACCAATATAGGAATAATTTTTGCAAAGTTTAAAATCAGAAGAGCTATTCTAACATACCTAAGTTACTGACCATAGCTTCCTAGTGAGGCTTTTGATAATAAATCAATAAATCAAATAATAATCAATTTACAAATCATTTTTTGTTCCACTCAAGTTTGTCAGGATTAAATGTATATTCAGTGAGTGTTCTCCAGTCTTTATCCTTACCATTTACCCAAATCTTTTCATCATACTCAATATTCCCAATAGCATGTTTGAATAAACGACATAACCTATCCTCCTCCCCATCATCTGCACTTTTGGCAAATGTACGCTTACCAAAGCGAGAACTTCCATCCATAAATATAGCTCTGAAACCTCCATCCTGAAGTTTGTTATCTTCATATCTATAAATTAACTCTACCTTTGTATCAATATCATATAATCTTGTGAACCCTGGTACTTGCTTTGTTTGATACACCTTGTGATCCTTCTTATAGTTGTATGACCCACCATATTGCAAATTGTTCCAGCATTCATCTTTAACAAAGTTCTCATCAGTTCTTGGTATGTCAGCAAAATCAGGGACATAACCTAGATTAATTTTGTTCATTAACTTTTATATAATTCATTTATTTTCATCAGTCAGTCACTTTAGTAAGTACTAGCGGCAACGCCCCTATAGGCCTCTAGGGGCACTTGAGGAGAGAGTCGTATTTAATAATTAAATTTCTTATTTTAGATTTTAAAGAAAAAGTAAAAAAAATTTTGGGGGGGTGCCCCCTCATTTTTGATATTAGTAATTAAAATTCAAAAAAACAAGGATGACAACATCAATAAAAGCGAAGCTCTGACACGATATGACAGACGAACATTAACTTTTGTTGAGTGTCAGAACTGAATATACAAAATATGAAAATATAAGATTTGACAAAATTATACGTAAATTTGTTGCAAAAGTTCTTGAATACAGAATTCTGTTTGAGGACATACTGACATTTTTAATACTTGATTATAGAGATGCTTCGCTCATAATATTGTACCTTATTATAATAGGAATCAGTAATCAAAAAATCAGATCAATTAGATGATTTTATCACATAAAAAATTGTTATTGAAAAAGTAAAAAAATCAACATGTTTAAAATGGACGTACGGACATTCTGGTAACGATTATAGAGTTGCTACGCTTTCTAAATCGTACCTAACTACTACAGGAATCACCATGCAAAGTTTGAAATCGATAGGACAATTCTAACATGCTTAAATTAACGAATAAAAGCTAACTATCTCGGACGCACGGACCAACCCTAATTATAGAAAAGCTTCGCTTTTAGAATTTTTTTTTGTAGGGGGATTTTTCATTTTTTTTTTGGGGGGGGGGGTTGGGGTGTCTCACCCCCAAGAAAATAGTTAGAAACCTTCCCGGGACTTAAGAGAAGCTAGCCTGTAAAGGAGAACCCGATCGGTTCAGCGGTTAGCGAGATTCTTCGGTACAAACACACAGACAGACACACAAATATTTACATTGCTGTTTTTAGAAGTGATGCTTTTCTATAATTAGGGACAGTCCGTACGTCGATCTGAGACGGATAGTTTTTTCAGTTAATTTAGGCATGTTAAAATTTTCCTATCAATTTCAAATTTTGCATGGGGATTTAGAAATTTAGAAAGTGTTGCAAGCAACTCTATAATCATTACCAGAATGTCTGTACGTTCATTTTAAACATGTTGATTTTTTACTTTTTTACAACAAATCTTTATGTGATCTGATTATCTGATAGTTCTGATTTTTAGTATAGTGATTCCTTGGACAAAACATACAATATTATAGGCAAAGCAACTCTATAATCAAGTTGTAAAAATGTAAGTATGTCCATAAACATTATCCTGTATCAAGAAGATTTTCAACAAATTTACTCACAATTTTGCTGTGACTCTTATTCATTCATATTCTGATTATTCAGTTCTGACACTATAAAAGTGTTAATTTCCGTTTGTCCTACTGTTTCAGAGCTTTGCTTTTATGGATGTTGTCATCCTTATTTTCTATTCAATATGCCCTTTCATAATTATTACACCTATAATATTGGATTTTACTCCGATCCGCACCCCCCCCCCCCCTCCATGTATATTTTACCCCTAAAAGTTGAATAAATGCTCATATCCAGATTTTTTGGGACGTATTTACGCTGATTTTTGAAATTATTCTAGGTTTTCTAAGAATCAGTCAGTTTTTATTTGTCTGTCTGATTTGTTGAGCTGCTTATCTATGGATGTTGTTATCCTTGTTTATTATTTTATTTGTAAGTATTCTTCAGAAGATTATTAATTTAAAAATGCCAATGTTATGGTCCAGCTTTTTAAGAGACACTGCTGAACTTAGATCAAAACAGACATAGACAAAAATGTTCTGATCTCAAGTTTTAATTTTCTTCTCTCAAAAGCTGCAAAATTAAAGGAAGCCTGCAAGAAATACCACGCTTTAACTGCTGAAAGACTGCCACAAGTAGACCCAATTCCCCAAATTTGAAGCCTTCAGCTTCTATAACAAAAAAGTTCTAGGCATTTTAAAATGACATTTTATGTACAATGAAAATTTTGAAAAATATTGAATGCTAATGTTAGAAATTTTGAAATTAAACTACGTGGCCTAGAAATAAAACTATAAGCTTATTTTTGTCATAGATTTAGGCAACCAGTAACTAATTATATTTTTACAATAAAAGTACCCATTTTTATAGTCAAAATCATTAAAAAAAATTAAGTTTAACTTGCGTTGTACCGAATGTACTGTAGCCAATCAGAAAGCTGAATCAGCTAAGCAACCAATCACAGCTGAGTTTCCCCATTTGTTTCCGCTATGTTTTTCGTTTAAAAATGCAATTTAAATCGAATTTTTTTCATGGATTTTGACTATGAGATGTGGTGTTTTTATTGTAAAAATGTAATCAGTTACCGGCAATGTAAGTTTCTGACAAAGATAAAGTCATTATTTTGTGTCTAGGCGACGTAATTTAATATTGTTTTTTCTTTTATAAGCATTGGAAATCTTTGAAAATTTTCATTGTACATAAAATGCTATTTTGAAATGCCTAGAACTTTTTTGTTATTGAATCTGAAGGCTTTAAATTTGGGGTATTGGGTCTACTTGTGGCAGTCTTTCAGCAGTTAAAGCGTGGTATTTCTTGCAGGCGTCCTTTAAGCCACAAATCTCAGATGTGTTTTGTATATATCTAAAGTGATTAGAAAATAAATTTCTTTATATACAAACTAGGGGCTACGCCCCTAGAAGGGGCACTTAAGGTAACAGGGGAAAAGTCATCCCATTTTAAATTTGAGTTTCAAAAGAGTAAAAAAATATTTTTTTTTTGGGGGGGGGAGAGGGAGGGGGGTGAAGACACCCTCCCCAAAAATAGTTTAAAACCTTCCCAGGACCTATAGGAAGCTTCACTGTAAAGGAGAACCTTACCGGTTCAGCGGTTAGCAAGATCCTTTGGGACAGACAAAAAACTCTTACTTTTTTTATAAAATAGGATGTCTAATGATACTTACATAGATGAGGTTTCCATTCAGGCTTGGCAGTCAAAGCAGCTTCAAAAAATCCTACAACATGGAATTTATTTCTTTTAGTTAAATACCTCTAAAGAAAGCCTGAAGCGAATGTAGCTTAAAATTAAAATTAAACCTTAATCTAAAGAGATAATTTTTTTAATTTAATGAGTTTCAAGCAATACACATCAAAATAGTCCTATACAGTCTGAAACAGTAAATTGCAAAATAGAAGAAATTTTTTCAAGAGAAACCAAAAAAAAAATCTGCCAAGAACAAGTACTTTTTAGCACTAATTGATATTCTAATCATTAACTCATTTTAAAAGCCTTACACATGATCTAAAAAGGATTAATAATCCTAAGATGATTCCTACCTGAAAGCACTGAATTACATACATCAGTTATTTTCCTCACACACAACTCTGTGGCTTCTATTTCTTCAATGGCCTCTTCAAAAGGATTAAGGCCAGGTAGCTCCTCCAGGAATTTCTCAGGAACAAATGCCAAATAGGTAAGGTGAAGGAGAGAGTACAATGATCTTGAATAGATTAGGAACCTGAAATGAAGATAAAACTTGCATTTTTTTTTTGATCATTCTTATTTATTTTTAAAATGCCTAAATTAATTTCATAAGTAATCATTTCATTAGTAATCTAATAAATCAGTAATTTAAGACGATGCAGAAATGACATGTGTGACGTCATAAAAAAATAGGACTAAACGGAAGGGCGAGAGGAGAAGTGGGAAAGAAAACCCATAAACAAGAGATGGGTTTTTATGACATCACACATTACACTTTCCACATCTTTGTAATTTAAGCTATTCTTACCTATGAGCGCAATACAGTGGTTCTAATGATTGCTCACATTTCTTGTGGAATATTTTTTTCAGAAACTCTCCAATCTTATATTCATCAAAATAATTTTTTTTGTCTTGAAAATCACCTATACCTCTGTGAAACATTGAAGCCCATAAAGGTAACATATCAGATTGTAAGAGCATTCCATCCACTTTATCTAGGATCCACTTGAAATTAGAGGAAGGCCATAGTTCATGTAACATTTCCAGAGTTGTTTGAAGTTCAAACTATAAAAGAACAATTCTTATTAATGTGTATATTATTTCTAGAAAATATTTTGCAATTAAAACTCACAAAATATTCAAGAGCATTTTCATCTGCCTCTAGCATGATTAAGTTAGTATAGCAGTCAAAGTCTTAATTGCTGGGTAAATTCCAAGGAAGATATTAAAAACATTGCACAATATGTGATACTCAAATGATGTAGAATAACAAGGTTAAATAACATTCAAACATCAACACTAAGTCTGGTTATCCTGTGAGTTGCCCCTGTTATATGACAAAGGCATTCTCCTTATCTCTCACTATTAGAGTCAAACACCAAACATAGTAGCAACAGGTACCATTTTTATAGTCTCTAGTATGATGCACTATAGACCAGATTCAAAGCCACCATCCCCCTGACTTCAATCAATCACACTACCATTTATGCAGTGATTAGTTAGGAATAAATATTTGTTGCCTATACCTTTGTTTTTACATATTTTGTCTTCAGCTCATTGAAGTCAACAGCTGCATCTGTAGCAAAAGAATCTCTATCCTCTTGCATTATCTCTAAGAAATCCTTTTTTTTCTTGTCTGAACCCTAAAAGAATATACTTACTTAGTTACAAAAATATTTCATAATACATGACATCATTCTTAAACACTTATAAATTAAGAAAGAACCATTTAAAAGCAATTAAAAATACTTCACCCTCCCCTTTTTTTTTTCCTCACATAAAAAATCACCTTTTATTTCCTCTTACATCATTAATTATTTGAAGAAAAAAACATGAATTATTTTATATACCAAGTTGACATGTAACATATAAAAGAATTATTATCACGGTGTTTAAAAGCAGCTTCGCCCCTAGCCTCCAAGGGCTTAGCCCCAAGAGGTAAAAAAAAATAAGTTGCTGTGGTGGTGCGACCATCAAAGTTAGAATTACCTGCTGGAAAACAAATTAGGTACCTATGTTAGTGCGACCACCAAAGTTTTAATTACCTGCCCAAAAAAAATCTTTTGTGGGGGATAGGGGTGAAGCTTAAAAAAACACCACTGGACCATTAGATATATTCCCTGAAGAGTAGAATCCAATCGGTTCAGTGGTTACCAAGATCTTAAAGGACAGATGGATGGACGGACAGACATCAAGCTACTTTGTATTATAGATGTTTAAAATTTACATCTTCTTACCTCAACTTTCTCTTTCAACAATATTAAACCTAATTGCTTATAGCATTGGCTAATAACTGAAAGTGGGCTTGGTCCAGAAGTGTTATCCAGGAACTGGAGCATACAACCACTCTCTTCCAGTCTCTGAGCCAACAAAGGTCTGTGCCCTGTCAACCATAGCTTTATTTTCTTGTCCTTATTATCCACTCCAGGCTTATCTTTTATCCGCTTGGCAACTGAAAGAATTATATTTAAAATTATAATATACCCTCGATTGCATCTGCTCGTTGCCAGGGTGATAGGTTCAAATCACGGGTGACAATGTATCATAACTAAAGATGTTAAAAATGTTTCCTACTGTTGCTGTGTCGGGTGTGCAACATAAATTGTAAGGGATGGGGGAATGCCTTTGCCCAAAAACCTTGGCGCAACTCACTACCATGCAACAGTTTGGACTTCTCAGACAAAGGTTGTGCTATCAAAGGGTTGTTTGTCTGATGGATGTTACTTAACCTAATATCCTTGGGTGTTAGAGTACTTAATCCCATTACAATGGATGATGCTCTATATTAAACATCCATAGCCCCAAAACTACTTGACTGATCAGAATGTTTAAACTCACTATAAAAAGCTTAGATAAGAACTTTTTGCCTATATAAATCTTTGGACGATGGAGGATGTGTACCACGAGCTGATCCCCATAGGTTCAACAAGGCAGATTCGAAATGCGCTGGTGGTTTAATCTTGATTCTCGGCAAGGGAACACTGGAGATACTGTTAGATAGATAAGTAAACCACAAGAAAAGATTAGAGCTCTCTATCTGAAATGGCTTGGCCGTAGTACTCCAGCAAAGCAGATTTAAAGATGTCAACAATGTCAAAAATCAAAAAAATTTCTCGGTTCTTTATTTCAGGGACCCATATACAGGGAACTTTAAACTCATTATAGACTATGGATTGTACTGACAACCCTAGCTGAATTGTCATGGAATTTCCCAAATAGTAGAAAAAATCATTCTAGCTTAACACTTCTCACTTACTCACGTTCCTAAGGAAATGTGGCCTCCCAGCAGCCTGATCTTAATTCAATGGACTTTTGGGCCTGGGGCTACTTTGAAGCATGCACCAATAGATGTGCCCATATCACAAAGACCTTCCTTATTGCCACTATCAAGGAGAACTTCGCCAGCTTGGACAGGTACATCTTGACCTGGGCCTACCAGCGGTTGAGGAGGCAGTAAATTTCATTTTGATATTCTTAACTGAAAACTGTTGAAAATCTGACTATTACACCAGATTTAGGAGAAAAGCAAGAAATAAAAAATAACAATGGAAATTTAAATTTTAATATCACTAAAACAATTTTAAATTCAAACTATGAACACCAAAGATATAAAAATGTGAAAAATGTAAAACTAGTCCAAAGCCTGCTAAAGAGCAGTCCGACCGCCATTAATGTTTTAGAGATAGTTGTTCTCCTATGTGATGGGAATGTTGTCAAAAAGTTTCATCTTTTATAGGAGCTGAGTAATTCCCATTTTTCCCATAGCATTATTGACTGATATTATTTTTGATTTACTTCCAGGCTTAAAAGGGAAAGCGCCCAATTTCTTTTATAAATTGGGATTAATTAAAGGGGTAGTTTCACAAAAGGCACATGAACTTAGTTTAGTGAACCGCATATTTTTTCATGGTTAATTGGTTAAACTACATTTATATAGCATATATTTGAAAGAATTACAATTTTCTACCACGTAGATTTTAAAATATCAAGACTTGAAAATTGTCTTTTTAAATTGCGTCGTATATCATAACAAGAGATTTTCAAGTCTTGATATTTTCAAAACTACGTGGTAGAAAATTGAAATTCTTTCAAATATATGCTATATAAATGTAGTTTAACCAATTAACCATGAAAAAATATGCGGTTCACTAAATTAAGTTCAAATGCATTTCGTGAAACATCCCCTTTTGTTTAAAACAGTAATTTAAATTTTTACTTTACCTTTAGGATGTATTATATAATATTCAGGAGTTTGTCCAAAATATTCAGTGAACCTCTTTTTCTCCCTTAAAAAAACTTTTCAGTAGGTATGATTTCGATTTTAGACTTTAAACAAGAATATTAGCCTAAATAATAAAAAAAATTATCACATAAATACATTAGAGTCAATTATCAATCAAGATCTATTGAAATACTCACTTTGAATCTTTCCAAACTAATTCTTTCTTCCATTGACTTACATTGCCATTTGAATAAATCTCCATTTCCTTACTGACTGCCTTAATGTACAGAATTAGAACATTTGTTGATGTTACTTTCCCTAAACATTCAGAGCCATTTTTGAACTTTGTCCTGAATCCTGTAGCTCGGTGAACAACTCCATCCTTCATAGCAACAATGGTCTTATAATCATCATTTGTAGATTTGCATTTTATGAATAATGGCCTTGGTGATTGCAAAGCTTCCTTGCCTTCATTGGAAAATAATTTGTATTTCTCATTTTCATCCATTGGCATCATAACTAAATAATTTTGACTGAAGTCTCCAACATAGTTATCATCAGATATGTCTTGAAATCTTGGAACAAAACCTAAAGTTAAAGAAAATAAAAGGCTCAAATAGAGAATAATATTTGATTATTTATGAAAATTTAATCACTTTATAATATAGTACTTTCTTTCCAATACATTTCTAATAAAGTAAGAAGATATTAATAGTTAAGTTTTGATAAAATCTCAATTAACAATGTGTTTTCTTTATTTATTAAACAAAACATCTAAGGTTGCTTTATTACATAGAAATTTAAATCTATCAGATTTATAGATTGGTGGGTGCCTAGATTAGTTGTAATACACATAAGTTAATTCTTATCACTTTATCATACCAAAAAAAAACCGTTTTAAATTTGTCATAAAAATTATCTTACCCAGGTTTTCTTTAGATTTCATCATTGCAATGAAACCACCTTCTGTAACACCAACAACACTGTCTGCTGCCTTTTCTATTTCTTCAAGATCTTTTTCACATTTTTCTAACTCTTTTGAAACATTTTCTAGTGGATTTAAATTGGGTGTTTTATCAAATATATGATCAGTGATATTTGTATAGTAAGTAGTAAGGATAAGCTTGTATAACTCTCTAGAATTCACAAGGAACCTGAAATTAGTATGAAGAATTTCAATGAATTTTGAATTAGATTTGATTTTAAACAAGAATCACAATACCCGAAGGAACATCAAAGACTTGGATATAGAGCAGATATTCATTGTTATAACAAATAAATGAAAACAATAATGTAAAAACGTTTTTTGCACAAAATATGTAGTGTTCTATTTAGATTGAATGACAGACATTGTTTCCCCCCATCTGTTTCTACCAAACAGACAAAAAAAGGACAGACTTTTGTTAATGATTAGTTACTTTCATACTAAACTGGAAAATCAGTATGGTAAAATGTATCCAAAATCTTACCCAAAAGCTTGAAACATGGGCTGCATGTTTTCAGAGCATTTATTCTTATAGACATAGCTTAGATAGGACTTCACTTTTTCTTCTTTGAAATCAGCTAGATATAAACTAAATCTGTTTTTATTCTGATAAAATTCATTGACCCATTCCACCAAATCCATGTTTGACATTAGATCAAATTGTTGATGAATATATTCACATCCTCTGAGATAATTCATATTTGCAACCATATCTAACAGAAGTTTAACACTCCCCTGAAAAAAAATATTAAGAGGTTTTTTCAGAAACTCTCGTCTCTTATTTCTAAAACTATAAGAGATATTAAGACACACTTAAAAGCACATAAATAGTTGTATAAAAATTATATTGAATTTATTTTATTGCCATGACAATGTGTTCCAGAAAAGTAAAAAAAAAATGAGAAAAATCATAGAGATTGTAAATTGTGATATTCTAATTATATTTTATTTAACCCATTAGTGCCGAGCGCCACTTTTATGGGCCGATCGAGCTGTAAGTTTCAGGGAAGCTTTATAATGGTCAAAACGGAATTCGTATTTTTTTGTTTTGCTCTAGTGGCGTGCACAGGAAAGTTGCAAAAAAACCCGGTTCGGCTTGGCCATAAATACCAACCAGGCATTAACACCCGTTTTTGGTGCTTTCCCCCAGTTTTAAAACCCGGTTGACCTGTATAAACCCGGTTATTTTGACCAAAAATCGAAAAATGTAATTTTTGAACGCCAAAAGTGAGATGAACAGTTTTTAGAACTTTGATACGATCCGTAATTGAAAACTACACAACCTCATGTAATCTAAAGAGCTACAAGTATAATACGAAGCGATTTATTTCAAATTTTGTGTTTAGCCGGCGATTTCGGGTAAAAAAACCCTGTTTTGTTGTTGTTGTCAAAAAAGATCTATTAGTGAAACAGGGTAATAAAAATTTCAGACTCAAAATGGAAATGCCGAACCGGGCCTATATAGGGCGTAAAAAAACGATAAAAAAATCATATAAAAAATAATAATCTAAATAAAACGAATTCACAAATAGATGTACTTGTCAATAAACTTTAGATTTAACGAAAAAAATCAGCGACTTTACTATAAAAACAAAAAAGTTAGATGGGGTATTTTGAATTTTCATGATTTTCAAACTTTGTTGATCTATACCGGCAAACGGAAGTAAGCAAAACTACCTGCTCCAGGGGGAAATGAAAGCCAGGGTAGTAGAGGGGGGATTCATACTGAGAATGATGCAATTATGAAGCCGAAAACCGGTTTTTTTTACATTTTCTGGCACCGGGTTTTAAAACCCGGTTCGGCACTTATGGGTTAAATAGCAATATGTAAGCATAAATTTTTAAAAGAAAATTGTGAAAAAATGTTAAAACAGTTATTTACCCTAAAGGCGTCAAGGGGGAGGGGGTTGTAGATGAAATAAAATTTAGAATATTAATTTCTTTAATCTTAAAGCTACAAAGAGGGTAGATATAGCACAATTCGTAGCACCGCCCTATAAACAATCATTATTTCTAGTTGTTCAAACTTATAGGTTGCCTAAAATATGAAAAACCTAAATAAATTTAGACGTTAATATCAGTGGCAAAATTGCCAAAATGTCCATTTAAATTCAATAAGACTTTCTAGGTACTTCTGGTGCAAGATTTAACTGTCAATAGCTTTAGTAAACTTATTTTCAATGTCACCAAATGTTTTGTGTAGCAAGGAAAAATCCCAACCCATAAGTTTTGGAATACCTATGCTCCTTATTTTATTTCAATAATGTGTCTAAATTTATTCGTAGGTGAAAATTAATTCTGTATAAAAGTTGATGTAATATATCATTCACCTGGGTTTTCACTCCTAACCTATTCTCCAGGACAGGGGGGAAGGGATAGGGGTTCTAATTGCCTGGAAATGTACTTGTTTATAGCTGATAACTAAATTATTGTGTTGCTATCCATTTATCCTGTTTATTTGTACCAATTGATAATATGTAGTTAGTTCTGTTTAAACCTTAATAATATACACTTAGTCCAATACAGTGATACAGTCCAATACATTATTTAGTTGCCCCAAGTCAAACTAACAAACCCTCCAATAAATGAACAAGGATGACAAGATCCATAAGTAGCAAAACTCAAAAATTATGAATGGATATTGGAAACAAACACAATAATGGCATATAATATACATTAACTTGAAAAAATAGGAAAATCATGAAACATTTAAAATCACAAGAACTAAAAATCTAGGAATCGATCTAGCACCGTAATTAAAAGACAAATCTTAATGAAACTAGATAGAAATAGGTAAAATATGTGCATATTCAATCCGTGATAATTTCAGCCGTCAATCCAGATAATCACAAAAACCTAAAAATCTAGGAATCAATCTAGCACCCCAATTTTTAGACAAATCTTAATAAACCTCAGTGAAAATATGTATAATGTAAAATTAATTAATCCCTGAAAATTCAGCCCTTTATCTTGAAAAGGAGTTGAGAAAATCACAAAACCTTCAAAATCTAGGAATCAAATCAATTTAGCATTCTTAATAACAGACAGATAGACAAAACAATAAATAGATTAGATGGGCATATGTCATACAAATCTTCACTTAAAATTTCTTCGGACTAACGGATGGACAAGGTGAATTACAGAGTAGCTTCCCTCCAATAAGTAAGGAAGGGGGGGGGGAATGTATTATTTCGTTTCTTAGTGTTTTACCTTGGTTTAAATGAAATATTTGATATCTATGTGTTGGGTCAGGGTAAGGGCCTCTATCAGTTCATTTTGTACAAAAGAAATACCTGCAAGTCTTTTATTTCTTTCTTGACTTCATTGAATTCACTTTTGGCACTTGAATCAAGCTCTTCCCAAGTTTGTCCAATTATATTGAGCAATTCATCCCTTTCTTGTTCAGACAGCAGTTCCTGTCAAGTTCACCAAATATTAATAAAATGATTAAGAAGCATTCTTTGTTTTTGAAAAGTATTTACTTCTGTTATGATTTAAATTGTCTAAATGTGAATAAACAGATAAAATCAATAATAATACTTATTAGTAGATGATTTTTTTCTGTCTTATCTTTTAAAGGGGGAAATTAAGTACATTACTTAAAAAAAACCCTTATTATGGATGAGTATATAAGTAAGCTATTTATAAAGGGTGTGCTAAAGGCTTCTAATAGCCAAAAGGAACATATTTATTATGCACAAGATTTAAACTGACTAAAGATGGCCTACATATAAACTGGAATAGTCATTAATCAATAATGCACAATTATCTGACAGTGCAAAGGAATGTGCAAAAAAGACTTATTTGTGCGTTTTTTCTTCAATGAAGCTTTCCCTGCGCATAATTTGATTTTGGCTATTCCAGATTATTTGTAGTCCTTTCTAAGCTGCTTAAACGGTGTGCAGGCATGATATGTATGTTCAGCCAGTTGGCAGCTAGCACCTTTATAATTCATAGATTTATGGAGATAATCGTCACCAGAAATACAGCATGACCCTCGAAAAAGTATTTTTAAGCATCTGCAGCCCATATATCTCAATGAATTATCAAAAAATGTATATGTCCTTGTTCTTTGTAGATTTCCACATAAGTAGATATAAAAATATTTTTTTTTACATCAATTAACAGCTGAGATTTTTAGAGCCAAAGTTTAGAAAAAGTGGCTGAGGAAAAAGTAACTTTTCAAGAAAAATGTTTTTTTTAAAGTGAAATGACGTGTTTTCCTCATAATTTCAATACTTTTTATAAAACTTATATGAAGATGTTTCCAAGAAATTTATTTCATGCTGAAAGCACTTTTTTCACTTGCTCTAAAAGGCATTTTTAGATTAGTGTAAATTGCAAAAACACTCTTACAGAAAGAAATCCTATAAAAAATAGTAGCAAATTGAAAGTTTACATAAACAGAAATCACAAACACTTTTTATTTTATCAAAATAAGTTAAAAAACCAAAAAGTTACAGCTACAAACTTTTATTAAACATTTAACAATTTAAATGATTTTTATGTGTCTTAGATTAATTTGATGAGTGGGCATGAATTTATTGGTAAAGGTGGCGCTAATCCTTCCGGTAATGAGCATAAATTGGGGAGGGGTTTATTTAAGGTCATATTAATAAGTGGGAGATATTATAAGATTTGAGGGAAAATGGTTATAAGAAAAATGTATTCAGTAAAATTTGAAAAGTAGTTTTTTATATGTAAAAGTAACGTTTTTTAATGCAATAAAAAATGTATCAATTGTAAACTTGCTCTTCTTTCTTGTTTGTTTTTTAACTGGTTGATAAAAAGTAATAAAAAACTAAGAAATATTTAGCAATATCCAGTTTCTCAAGCACTTTTTCCAAACTTTGGCTTTAAAAATCTCGGCTGTTAATTGATGTAAAAAAAATATTTTGATATCCTTTGATGTAGAAAATTATAGAGAACAAGTACATATGAATCTTTTAATATTTTATTGAGAAATATAGGCTGCAGATGCTTAAAAATACTTTTTCGAGGGTCATGCTGTATATTACCTTGAATTGCAGTTGACCAAAAAAATTTTATTTTGAGTTTTAAAGGGACATCTGATCATCAAACCCTAAATCATCTCATTCATAATATCTCATCATTTACAAAAAAAAATATTGCTGTGCGGATTATTTAATTGTGCTGATTATGGTTGCCTGCAAGAAATACACCAATCTTACTGCTGAAAGACTGCCACAAGTAGACTCAATACCCCATTTGTGCCACAAGAGAAATGATAGAAATATAGAGTTTAATAATGGTGCCTTGATAAAGTCATATTTTTTTTCTAAATAATAATTTTAATTAGATATTATCTAAATTACAATGTTATAATACATGAATGGGCAATTTGATAAAAAAACAGTAAAGAATTCGTTTTTACTTTAAATGAGAGTAAAAAATTCTTAGAAAAAGACGGTAAAATGATAAAAAATATTTCCCTTTTCCCCTCATATTAAGTCATAAATCCAAGACATTTTTGTAAATTTTGGCTGATTATTATAGCTAATTGCGCATCATTGTTAATCTTTAAAATTTCTTGGAAATTCTATATGTTCTACATCTAATAACTCATCCTGAGTTAGTGCAGAGCATGTGTAAATCCAGCTGGGTTATGGACCTCTGCAAGGGTTCTGCATATATGAAAACTTATCCCTTTTCATTTACATTTTATTTCTAAAATATGGGAGTGTGTTTTCAGTGCTTGATATGCACTTTATGGGAAAGCACCCTAAAACTAACCTTAGCTGTCCTTGCTTTTTAAAAAATATTCTTTTACATGAAGCAACTCTGTAATCAATGTCCAAAGCAAATGTCCACCTGAAGGAGGGGGGGGGGGGGGGGATCACTGTATATTCACAGGGTAAATATCAAAAGTTTAATATGAATATATTAATTTACACACAAGATAACTTTAAGTTCAACTTCTTTCTTTAGAATAATTGTTTCAGTAATTTGTTTTATATTTATTACCAATGTTACTGAGGACGAATTAACATTCTGCCTTAAAGGAAGCCTGCAAGAAATAAAATGCTTTAACTACAAAAAGACTGTCACAAGTATACCCAATACCCAAAATTTGGAGCCTCCAACTTCAATAACAAAAAAATTATTTGCATTTCAAAATGACATTTTAGGTATATGAAAATTTGAAAGTTTTTCATTGCTCATGATAGAAATTTCAATATCAAATAACGTCGCCTAGTCTCAAAATTATCATTGTCAGAAACTTTGGTTGCCAGTAACTGATTACATTATTACAATAAAAACATCACAATTTATAGTCAAAATCTCTGCAAAAATTTGGTTTAATTTGCGTTTAAAATTATAGCGGAAACAAATGAAACTTATACAAGCTCGACTGTGATTGGTTGTTGAGCTGATTTGGCCTTCTGATTGGATGGAAATACTACAGAACTCCTGGTACAACGGAACTTAAACTGAATTTTTTTTGATTATATTGGCTATGAATATGGGTGTTTTGATTGTAATAATCTAATCAGTTACAGGCAACCTAACTTTAAGCTTATAATTTTATTTCTAGGCAATGTAGTTTTATTTTGAAATTTTCTGTGTTTTAAAATTTTCATGTAACTAAAATGTCATTTGAAATATTTTTTTGTTATTGAAACTGGATGCTTCAAATTTGGGTTATTGGGTCTATGTGTGGCAGTCTTTCAACAGTTAAATTAGTGTATTTCTTGCAGGCTTCCTTTAATGTTTTCTTTGTTTTTTTAAATACCGCTCTCTCACTTGCTTTCATCCTTGTGAACATAATTGACAATATGTATATTAAGATATCAATTATTGTAAATGAATTGTTTTAAAACATATTTATGGTAAACTTTCCTTAGATTTTCTTTTGCCTCCTAAAAACTGTTTTGCTCTCTCTTTCAAATCCTGAATAAATCAAAGTAGTTATCCTCAAAGTGTCTTTCTTGTATTATTAAATTATTGAAAATACCAGTAGGTTATATTAGGTACAGGGTAGCTATTGCAGGTTTTAGGCCCAGGCATACAGAATTATGGTAGTATCAAACAAAATATTAAAAATCCATCCCTTATGTAATATTGTGATTGTATTCTCTCAAATTATTTTGAAAGGGGTCATGAATAAGGTGCAGCTAACATGCCAAATAAATCCAAAATAATATTTTGGTGACCGATAAAAAGGTCGTCCTTACTTCAAAGCATTGTCCCCCAAAATCACAAAATATGTATAGAAATATTTTTTTAAAGGAATTCCATTGTTGGTTCAGCTGGAAAGGGGTAGTGGCGCCGTTCTGAGGTCAAGAATTGATTTGAGGGAAAGTACCCAAAATTTAATCAGAGTTATAAAACATGATTGAATTGATTATAAATGTAAATTATTTAATTCATCAAGGGATAAAAGTTTTTCTCGTATTCATTCGAATCCGGTGGATAGGAACCGGTTCTCATCCATACGAAAAAACTATGTCTAGCATCGTTTTATATCCACCTTTCTACGAATATAGAAATGTACAATCATATGATTAAAACCAGTTTTTTTAGCCGGTGCCTTTGGCGGAAAGCCGTTTATAATACGATGCGAGAAATAACTATTCCAGTATCGCTACGAAACCGATTAATATCTGATGGATTACAACCGGTTCTCAGCCATACTGATAAATTATGTGTAGCATCTCATTATATCCAGTGTTCTATGAATATCTATAATACAAAGTAGAACGATGTCTCTCTGTCCGTCTGAAGCTTAAGATCTCAGTAACCGCTGAACCGATTGGGCTCTACTTTTCAGGGATTATACCTACTGGTCCTGTGATGATTTTAAGCTATTTTCTTGGGGGGTGGGACACCCCCCACCCCCCAAAAATCAAAAAATACCCCCCCCCCTTTTTTTATTGCAGAAGATTTCCTTGGTCCTTTTACAAATTTCACCTTCATTTTTTTATCACCTCTTGGGGCAAAGCTCCTAGAGGCTAGGGGCGAAGCCACTAGTATATAAAACTGTGTAATCACAAGATTAAATCTTATAATACGATATAATAAATAATTATTCTTTATGAGATTTTAAGTGAATTACTTACTTTTCTATTTTTTTTGGTTAGGTAAGCAGCAGTTTCTTTAAAAACCAAACTGGAAGCTTTTATTTGAGGAATTCCAGAAGCCTCAGCCACAATTTCTAAAATTCTGCTTGCACGGTCAGAACACTTTGCAGCACCTTCCTTTGTGAATAGTAATTGTGAAAAGTAATTGCGGACCTTGGAGAGTAGGGAGGTTTCAGGGCTGAAAACAAATTAAATAATAAGTTTATCAATTATGTATTCAAAAGCTAAGCTGTCTATAATTAGGGTCAGTCCGTATGCCAGTCAGTAAAAGATAGCTCTTATTGTTAAATTAGGCATGTTAGAAATGTCTATCATGATTACAGTAACAGTAAGGTATGATATAGGAAGGGTAGTAGGCTAGTAGCTCTATAATTGTTACAATAAAGATTATTAACTTATTTGAAAATTACCCTATTCATCTGATTTTAGAAATAATGATTCCTAGGACAACAAGGTATGATTTTATAAACAAAACTTTGTTTCTATGGATTTTGTCATTCTTGTTATGCCTAAGGAACAAATGTAGTGAAACTTTCAATGATTAAGATGAAGATTGATAACCAGTAATGCAATTTAAAACAAGGATGATAACATCCATAACAGTGAAGCTCTAAACGGTAGGACAAACAAACATTTAGACTTGTATAGTGTGTGAACTGAATAATCAGAATATAAATGTATATTAGTTGAAACAAAATTTTAAGTGAATTTGTTTTAAAAATGTTTAAATACAGGATATTGGTTTTAGGACATACTCACATTTTTTAGGACTATAGAGGTGCTTGGCTCATAGAATTATACTTTGTTGTCCTAAGAATCAGTATTCTAAAAATCAGAACAATTGAATTATCATATCACATAAAAGTTTGTTGTTAAAAAGTAAATAATTCAACATGTTTAAAATGGATGTAGGGACATTATTGTAACAATTAAAGAGGTTCTAAATAAATTGTACCCAACTACTACAGTAATCAACCCGTGACTGTGGCTCAACACGTAGCGCATCCGCTCGTTGTCGGGAAGGTGATAGGTTCGAATCTCGGCCCGACACCGCGTCATAACTAAAGACGTTAAAAATGGTTCCCACTGCTACTATGTCAGATGCACGACGTAAATAGTTTGAGTGGGGAGAATGCCTTGGCCCAAAACAGGCGCAACTCGCTACCATGCACAGTTGGGACTTCTCAAACAAAGGTCGTGCATCTCAGAGAGTTGGTTGTCTGATGGGTGAATGGACGCTTTACACCGCAATCATAAGTATTGTATGTATGTTTCAAGGTGCGTGGAAAGAGGTCTAGTTACCTAGTACCCGAAGCGACACCTAGCCCCCTAGAGTCTTAACTCTTTAACTACAGTAATCACCATGCAATGTTTGAAACAGATAGAATAATTCTAACTTGCATAAATTAGTGAAAAAAGCAATCCGTTCCAGATGGACGGACAGATGTACAGATGGATGTACAGGCCGACCCTAATTATAGAAAAGCATCACTTTTAATAAAATAGGAGAATGTTACTTTGAGTCAAAGTCCTGTGCTAGGAAACTAGGATCATTGGTTGTTTGGTCTATTCCAGCCACTGACAAAATAGTTCTAACACTTGCAGCCAGTTCTCCAGTCATGTCCTTGTTAGCTGATATCCTAGAGAATTACAAATTTTAAATGTAGCAGTAAGTAAGCAGAAAAAAATTCTTCTAGTGAACACACTAGCAGTTAGAAAATGTTATTTATGTAATTCAAATACTTATTAAACACATCTATCATTTAAATACACATTAAGCAAAAATGTTTAAATCATTATTAGATGTAACAAATTCTGTTGATTGAATTTTGGAACTGGCAAAGACAATTTTAAGTCAGCCTTTGTAAGTTTTGTAAATACAAGTAGTTAATAGCAAATATTATATCTATGTTGATTTACTTTTCAACATCAAATAGGAGAAAACTATTCTTTGTGAAATACAGAACCTCCCACCTCTAATTTTGAAATGATTTTAAAAATTAAAACACAAAGTAATGGATCGGTTAATTTTACTGTAGGTGATATTGAGACAGGTCAGACACAATGATAAAAATGAGATCAAAAAGTTTGTATAGTTGACAAAAGCCTTTTAAAAGTAGGCTGAGGCCCACTAGATGTTTGTTTTCATATGAATTTTTTTACAGGAAAATGGAAATTAAAAAAAAAGTATTAACCTTTCTATATTTTTTTCTTCATCAGCATCAACTGTTGTGTCTTCATCCAATTTGTTTTCATCCATATTTTCATCCATTTTCAATTCCTGAAATCATCATTTAAAATGCAATTTAATGATATGAAAACAATTGTAACCAATTTACTCACAGAAACTCTAAGAGTCTTTTTTTAATGGCTAAATTGTTTAGCAAATAAGTCCTATTTGGAGCTATAGCTCAATTTGTTTTCAACCAATATAATAACGTTTTCTTATTCATTTGCTTAACAACTTTGGGGACTAGTGTAATAAACAGCCCATTGTCCCCTCTCTCACTGCCTTTTTTCCTTCTCCTTGTGTGAAATGTACAATTACAAAATTTTCTGACTGTTAAATCTAAATTATGTGTGCAACCTATAGTGAATAGATTTTTTAATTCCATCATTTAAAATCCAGTGATGTTTTTAAAGGTGTATAAAAAATACTAAATTACATGCTGCACAAACAACTAACCCATTGATTGTTAAACATTTAAAAAGTAGCTTTGCTGATTTATATATTTATTTCACAGAGTATGAAAATAATTTCTGAGTTAATAGTTGATTGACTAAGGAAATGTTTAGAAGATCCAGTCTAAAATAGGTTCATGCGACATAAAGAAATCTGATAGGCTAAAAACATCAAAAAATCTTAAAATGAAAGCTTTTTTATAATTACGGTTGGTCCGTCTGTCCATCCTGAGCGGATAGCTTTTTTCGTTAATTTAGGCATGTTAGAATTGTCCTATCAATTTCAACCTTTGCATGGGGATTCCTTTAATAGTTAGGTACGATTTAGAAAGCGTAGCAACTCTATAATCATCACCAAAATGTCCGTAGTCCATTTTAAACATGTAGATTTTTTTACTTTTTGAACAACAAATTTTTATGTGATCTATTTATAAGATTGATCTTATTTTTGGTATACTGATTCCTGGGACAATATTATAAGCGAAGCAACTCTATAATCAAGTCCTAAAATGTAAGTATGTCCATAAACATTATCCTGTATCAAGCAGTTTTTCAACGAAATTACCTACAATTTTGCTTCGACTCTTATACATTTACATTCTGCTTATTCCGTTCTAATGTGGTATTCGGCAACCGTGAGCCATGCCTATGGCACCCCTGATCTGGGGTTCGGTGGAGGGTCAACGGCCCTCCCCCGAGTCCTGGGGAAGGGGTCTAGTGACCCCCTCCCTACGCTTAGAATTAATGATTGAATCTGTCATGTTTATTATGGTTAACTGTATTCTTAATTCTCCCCCACCCTTTTCAGGGATGGGGGATCATTATTGCCCAAACTGACCATTGTATATGTATTATTTATGCTTTTATGTTATGATTATTTATTCCTATCCATGTTATTATTGTTTGTTGTATATAGCTTCAGTATCTTTTAAACCTTCAATAAAGTGACAACTGAAATTAGATGTTGATCATTATCTAGTGAAAGCTAGAGAAGCGTAGCTTCTCTATAGTAAGGTGTCCACGTCTGTCACACTGCCGTAATCTAATTGAACTCCGGTGTCTGCCCTTTATCCTCGGCGGATACCACAACTTTGGTGACAGCTGTGTGAGATTACGGCGAACCACAAGTGTAGAGCAGACGCGCATCTGAGGCTAAGGTACTCCCAGCAGTGAATCTGGCAAAACTGACGCAAGCAACCTGAATTACCCACCCTGGACAGCAAAGTTTAACTCTGCATCCGGCAGTTGTGGAAGCGAGACAGCGAAATTCGACGAATAACCGCGAGCAGCGCTGATATCTAACGGAGAATTGAGCGCCAAAAGGGCTGAAACAGGCCTGCGGACCGGCTGAAACAAGCCAAATAAGTGTAAACGGCTGGAAATAGGCCAACTTTACTGCAAGAAATAGCAGGATCCGAACCAGTGGCGCTAGCAGGACGGGACATTCCCTGCCGCCATCAGCCGGATTTGGATCAGCGGCGCTAGCAGGACGGGACATTCCCTGCCGCCGATAGGCTGAAACATGCCACATAGCTGCAAGCTGCGAGCTAACATACGAGCGTAGTGCACCAGAACAGAGAAAAACTACGTCAACTCCGAGTATCCTGAGAAGCTACAACGCAGCCACCCATCTAGAAAACAGATATTATATCACATTTGCAGGGATTACCACCCTAGTGTGATGGCCAAACAATAGATTTATGAGCAAAGCTTGGCAAACAAATTGTTGTGTTGTGATAAATCTAAGAATAGAACAGGCTTGGATTATTGTGTATTGTGATAACAGCTAAAAATAGAACAGAGTTGGTAAACAAATCTGTTATGCAATTGTGATAAGGACAAAAATAGAAGCTAGATGTAATATAATAAAGACCCTGATATACAATCAAAACAATCTCAAGCCCACAGCACAACAACAATACACCCCTTATTCCAAGGGAAGGGGAGGGGCCCCTCTCCATTGAAGGCAAATACAATCAGGGTGATATAATAGATAAGCCTAGGATTAAGAAGAAAGGCCCTATTACACCAGCACACAGTTACCCCCCTCCCTCACAGGGGGAACGGACGGAGTTACCCCCGTCCCCTCACGCGCTTCCCCCTTCCTACCCACACTAGACTAAGTCCGTCTGTAGTGTGGGGCTAGCGATCGGACACACAGAGCGCCATTCACGGGTAGCGCAACAGAGTGCGGAAAATATCATAAATCCAACGGACGAAGCGGACCAATGAGAGAGCGAGTTGAGGGGTGAGAGCGCGTTTTCCCCATGTGCGCGGATTTGACGGCGCGGACGCGCGTTACAAGGACAGGAGATTCCACGCACACACACACACACACACACACACTCACACCGGAGCGGAGCTACTCCATAGCATTTAACAGGGGTATTTTAGCAAATAAAGAATTGCAAGTTTCTTTCCTTCTAGCTCTAGTGTGATAAAGGAAAACCCAATCAGTTCCTGACAGCAGTTCAGACCCTCAACATCTATCTACCTCTACCAGCCTACCCGACAACCTCAACACCTAACTAGTGATAAGTACAGCTAAGTTATATCTTTGCAACTAAACTCCCAACCTAGTGATACAAACAGTGTTGGCTGTTAGGCTAGGAAGCCTCAAGTGACAAACCATTCATTTTAGTACTGTATAACTTTGTGCCCGCCGTTTCACCGTTGACCCAATGGACCAGCATCAAGCCCCAGGAGGTGACCAAGCCCCAGGATGGCTCCAGGATGACCCTCAGCCGGCCCCAGCCGAGTACCGCAAGCTGATGCTGAGCAATCTGCCGGAGTTTAGAGGGCCGCCCAAGCAATCCTGGTCGGCACATATCCGCAGACTTGAGATGTCATGGGCGGCTTACTGCGTGCCACCTCATGATTCCCTCAACCGCCGCAACGCCCTACTACTGTCATTGGTAGGGCAAGCGGCGGAAATGGCGTCCCATCTGTTTGGCGAGGCAGGCCAAGCCTTGACCTACGAACAGGTCAAGACCGAGTGTGAATTGCTATTTCGCCCTGCTTTTGAATCCCAAACGCTTAAACAAGCGTTTAGGGATTACAAGCAACACTCGACAGAACCTATACAAGCGTACATATCAACTAAGTGCGCCTTGTATAGGGACGCCTACAACCATGAGGATCTTGAGTTGTTGGTGGACGAATTAAATCGTGGAATTCGTAACGCCAATGTAAAACGCCTCATGATGAACCATGAAATTACGAGTGTACCTGAGTACACTCGTAAGGCCATGTTCACCGTGACCATGGTTACTAAGCAGCTGAAGGAAGGTGTGTGCTTAGTGGACTTGACCGACGGGCTGACTGGATCTGCCTGCATCCAGTTGCCCCAATATGACGAGTCGGAGCCAATGGAGATTGGCTCCTTGGCTCCGGGCCTCCACCAGATGGGGAAGGTCGCTCCAGATGACAAGGTTCCAGGCCGCTGCTACCGCTGCCAGGGGAGAGGCCACCGAGCTCGAGACTGCCCAACGCCTGTGGAAGTTAGCCTAGAGGAGAGACGCACCCAGCCACGCCGTGACCGTTCTGCCAAGTGTGAGCGTTGCCACTATGACGGTCACACGGCGGCCGATTGTAGAGCTGACTGGGCCCAGGTAGCCAGCCGCAGGCGCACCGCCGACAAGGGTGCCCCTCCAGGGAAGCCCAGCAGAGTGGCCCATATGGAAGGGAGCGCGCCCCCAGCACCACCACAGCAAGCAGCCGCCCCCAGAGCTGCGGACCGAGCCGATGGGATGCCGCAGTTCGGGACTGTCCCAGCTAGGATCAACGTACTGGGCGGCGCGGCTGAACCCAACCGGGTTGGCCTAGGCTTCAGTCTTAACCATCTGGGGCCAGAGCTGATACAGCCCAACAACATAGCCGAGCCAGAGGTGCTGAGGCCCCAGCCTTTCAGCCTCAACATGATGGAACCTGCCCGACTGAGCCTACCCAGCAAGAGTGGAGGGGCGCTGCCCAGCGTCCCTGAGACAGTGTATGGGGAGGTCCTGGCAGCCGCCGAACGAGAGAGGCAGGAGGTGCTAGCCAGCACCTCTGCATCGATGTATGGGACGCCACCCGGCGTCGCCACCTGGGATGATGGGGGGGTGCTATCCAGCGCCTCCCACCTGGTGCCTGGGGCGACAACCGTTGCCGCCACCGAGATACCTGGATCCTGGAACGAGCCAGCCTCCAACCTGATGTCTGGGGCGACAACCGTCGCCGCCACCGAGAGACCTGAGTCCTGGAACGAGCCAGCGGTCCCAGAGGAAGGGGTGACACCCGTCACCCCCAGTCAGCACGCGCCACCAGCCTGCAGGGAGAGCCCAGCTACATGCCAGCCAGCGCCACCAGCCTGCAGGGAGAGCCCAGCTACATGCCATCCAGAGCCCCCTGCCAGCCAAGGGAACCCAGCTGCTCAACATCAGGATAAGTTGAATTTGTTAAATGTGTTGTATCCAAAATATTGTAAACACCCAGCCTTGCCTGTGCCCCCTGCACCTGAGGCTGGGGAGATTGAAATTTGGGAAAATAAGGACTTGCCTGTGCCACATGCACCTGAGTTCCTAGGGCAGGGGAGGGCAGTGAGTAAGGGCGAGCCTGTGCCACATGCACTTCAGCCCCATGCCCCTGGGCATGCTTTGGACAAGGGAAGGTCTGTCAGTCTGTCATTGGGGAGGGTATCGGGGTGCCTCGGCCGCATACAGATAACGCTCAATGGAAACTTGTATCTAGCCAGGAGCAGCCCAGCCGTGTCCAGTCCCAAGAAGCAGCCGTGACCAGAGCTGAAGATCCCCAGCCGCGTGTACGAGGAAGATGGTTGCCTGGAAGCCTCTCCCATTGGTGGATGGTCCTGTGGGGCCTCCTGCTGGCAGCCGTGTGGCCTACAACCAGCTACGTCCTGGTGGGGTGGGACTGTGCCAACCCCACCCATGTCACGTCTTACAATAAAGAAAAGATGTGTAACACGGAGCCCCTACACCAAGAGGTGCCCCTGGGCCATGAAGTACACGTCCTGCAGCAAGTCAAGGTGAGGGAAACCACTGGGTACAGTTGTCAGCTCACCGTGTCCCAGTGGACATTCAGGTGTGGGGTATGGGGTCACCTCAAGGTGACCTCGGTCCCCACCCTCATGAGGCCAACCAAGATAGACCCAGAAGCGTGCCGAGACCTGGCCAGGAACCGAGTCTACACGTTGCCAGGCAAGACCCAGCCACTGACGTTCCAGCTGAACCACCCCCTGTTCTTCACCATCGACATGGTGGGCGCCCTCGTCAACAGCCCCGAGGGGGTGGGTTGTGAGGGGGAGGACGTCCACTTTGAGGGCCAGCTCTACCGCAACGAATTAGTGCTCCAGGAGCGACGGCTGCTGGTCAAGGAGGAGACCTATGTGGTGGAGGATGGACGGGTGGAGTCCCAGTCTGACCACTTGACCCTAGAGTGTCCCCATTCTGAGCTGTCCTGCATCACTGGAGAAGCAACCTACGTGTGGGACCACCTGGGGAGAGATTGCCCCTTGAGGCTGATCCGCAGCCTCCAGCCCAGCCTGGTGATGGATGCATATCTGGTTGACCATCAGGCTCAGTTTTTCATCAACATGACCAACCCCACCTCGATTGTGAACTGCGACTTCGAGGCCCATGCCACAAACCATCCAGCGCTGTTCGTGGCAGCTGACCCAGCCGCGGCTGCGCTGCCCAGAGTGTCGGCCAGGGATGTTGACGTTCCCCTTCAAGCACAGATACATGCAGGTTATATTGGGTTTACCCTGGAAACGCGCATGAAAAGCACCGCAGCAGAAGAAGTGGCGGCCAACTGCTGGAAGCTCCAGCAACTAGACCCGGCCCACCCGGTGCGTGTCCAGGGGAGCACGTTCTCGGTACTGAGGGGAGACATCCTGCTGCAGCTGACCTGCCAACGTCACAAGTACGTTGTCCGCGAACACAAGGAGTGTTGGGACAAAGTGCCAGTAGAGCCCACAGGTTTTGTAGACGCTGTGACACGGGTATACAGTGAACACGCCACCAAGATTCCCTGCTCCTCCACCTACCCCCTGACTGTGCACGCAGAGGAAGGCTGGATAGAGTTAACCCCCGCTCCCAAGAAGAGGCCACCCCCGCTGGATACGCCTAAGCAGTTGTTGACAGAACCCTTAGATGACTTCAGTTCAGGTGGCTTGTATTCGCAGGCTGAGTTGAACGACTGGCAACAACTGCTGGCGTTCCCAGCATACAAGAGTGCCATGCTGACCGGCCTATCCTATGGCTCCTGCGTTCAGCAAGGCAGCTGTTCGGCCACAGGAGACCATGGGATAGTGTCCTACAACATTGACCGACTGGCGGAGGAAGGAGAGGCAGCCCTGGATGTCTGGGCTGGATTTAGACAAGCCATCCACGAGTGGGGAGATGGCGCAGCCATACTGTGTTTGCTGTTGTTGATCCTCAAACTGCTGGGGGACCTAACCATCATCTCCCTGGCAGCCGCACAAGGAGGAGTCCGAGCAGCCCTGAATGCGATATCACAAGTGTTCCTGTACCATCCAGCTTTATATAGGAAAGCGCTGGCTAGAGCCAGGCTCAACCATGCCAAGTCCCGGGACTTTTCAGTGGACTGGGATGCCATTCCCATCGGCAGGGAAGCAGCAGAGGAAATGGTGTCTATGAAATCCACTGACAGCGGGCATGACCGCCCAGGTAGGCCAGGACCGCCCTCTGGCAGACCCCGCGGCCCCTCAGGAGGACAGGCCGCTGCTCAGACGATCAACCTGACAGCCAGTGCCCCAGCCGCTGCCAACAACAACCAGCAGGCCCCACTGCTAACTGTTCCAGCAACAACTGTGCCACCAGCAAACCTGATACCTGCCGGCGCTGACCAACGTGTCCAACCCAAGCCAGCCTCTGCCTTCTATCCCACATTGGGAGCCCACCAACCCTAAGAAGATACTCACCACTAGGATTCCATTGAATCATTATCGTTTGTATATATTTTAGCCCTAAGGAGCGGGCCGAAGGCCTCAACCACTGTCGGAAGTCTGGTAGGGAAACCCCCTCCCAGCCTTCCGAGGGGAGAGTTGTGGTATTCGGCAACCGTGAGCCATGCCTATGGCACCCCTGATCTGGGGTTCGGTGGAGGGTCAACGGCCCTCCCCCGAGTCCTGGGGAAGGGGTCTAGTGACCCCCTCCCTACGCTTAGAATTAATGATTGAATCTGTCATGTTTATTATGGTTAACTGTATTCTTAATTCTCCCCCACCCTTTTCAGGGATGGGGGATCATTATTGCCCAAACTGACCATTGTATATGTATTATTTATGCTTTTATGTTATGATTATTTATTCCTATCCATGTTATTATTGTTTGTTGTATATAGCTTCAGTATCTTTTAAACCTTCAATAAAGTGACAACTGAAATTAGATGTTGATCATTATCTAGTGAAAGCTAGAGAAGCGTAGCTTCTCTATAGTAAGGTGTCCACGTCTGTCACACTGCCGTAATCTAATTGAACTCCGGTGTCTGCCCTTTATCCTCGGCGGATACCACACTAACACTATACTGACAAGTGTTAATGTCAGTTTGTCCAACCGTTTTAGAGCTTCGTTTTTATGGATGTTGTCATCCTTGTTAAAAACTAATATTCCCAAAGTTTAAAACCAAAATAATGATTTTGGCTTCGCTTAAAGCTACTTATTTATGAAAAAATTTACTTCAAATGGCAATTTTGCTTAAGTAAATTACTCAAAAAACATGTTAGACTAACATTTGGAACAATAGAGTAGCTTTGTTTTAAAAATAGAATTCAGGTTATTTTTAAGGATGAAAATCTTGATAATAAAGTAACCGGATGGATGTCTGTCTGTTTGTACCAAAGGATCTCACTAACCACTGAACTGATATGGATCTCCTTTACAGAGTAATTTCTCATAGGGAGGGTTCTTATCTTTTTTGTGAGAGGGAAACAAAAAGAAATCGCCCATTTAAAAAGATTACCCCCCCCCTCCAAAGAGAACAAATTTAAACTAAAATCAAAAATGGGGAGTGGTCGACCACCCCCTCAAAAAATCTCCCCTCGCCTAAAACAAAATTTGATTTAACTTTTCTTTTTTAAATCTAAAATAAAAAAAATGGGTCATGAATTCAACTCCCCCCTTTTCAAGTACACCAAAAGACCTCATGTTGCGTAGCCGCTAGAAAGGTTTTCTTTTGTCTTTAGCAAAGGATCTCGCTAACCGCTGAACCGATATTGTTCTACTTTACAGTGAAGCTTCTTATAACTATTTGGGGAGAGTGTATCTCTACCATCACATTAAAAAAATGAATCTAACCCCCAAGAACTAAAATTAAAAATGGGGGGGGGGAAGCAAATTCCTCCCCCCTTAAGTAACCCTAGAGGCTTTTGGGGGGCGTAGCTTCTAGTAAAAGTTTTATTTGATAAACCAGATTGAATGTTTGACGTCACAGAATTTGTGGTTCTATGTACATACATATTATAGTGTTTTACTGCTGCATGCCATGAGAAATAAATGTTCACCATACTATGCATAATCATATGCTAGCTGATATACATACATATTTATACAGATAGAATTAGGAATAAAAAAATCAAGCACATCAGCTAACAAAAATAATGACAAAACATATAATGAGGGTTGATTAATAAGTGCTTTCCCATTATAAATAGACTGATAGACAATACATATTATGGAGCAAATGTGTATTTGTAAGCAAACTTTTTACCAAAAAAGCCTCTTACATATCTATAATACATGTCTGTCCGTCCCTTAAGATCTCAGTAACCACTGGACCGATCGGATTCTACTCTTTAGGGAATATACCTTCTGGTCCTGTGGTGGTTTTAGGCTATTTTCTTGGGAGGTGAGACATGCCCAACCCCCCCAAAAATATAAAAAAAAATTCCCCATCAATTTTTTTAGATGATGCAGATGATACCAACTATTTGGTGCTGCACCAAATGTACTACATATTTTTAAATTACCTCTTGGGGCAAAGCCCCTACAGGCTAGGGGCGAAGCCGCTAGTATCTTAAATAGCAAAAGACAAAAATACACATTTTCTCTGAAGAAACTTGATAAACAAAATTAAGAACTTTACAGACAGACTGATGGACCAAGTGAGATTTATGAGTAGGTCCTTATTAAATAGGAAAATCTATATTTATAGATCAGTCGTGTCTTTATAAAAGGAAAATTAATTGATTATCAGAGCATTACAGATAAACTATTGGTCCAGTAAATTTTATAATGGATGCCCATTTTTAGTATATAGTAGCAAAAAAATAAGATTAAATTTAATTTTCAATATTAAAAGCAATTTCCACGCCTATTTTTTAGGTATAAAAAACTACACTTGACACAAAATCACAACACAAACTAAACTAAGCTACAAACCAAGGTATTAACTGTCTAGCCTGCGCAACGCGCGTCTACATTCACTACAAGTCAATAATTAAAGATTTCACCAAATAACAATAGAGTCGAACTTGCGTTAAATATTAACTCTACTGTGACTGAAAAGCAAAAAAACCATGTAAAACTTTTTTCTGTAATTTACCAAAAAATTTTGGTGGTTGAGTGGACTTTTATAGAAGTGGGGCTTTTCTATAATTAGAGTCGTTCCGTGTGTCTGAATGTCTGGAACAGATAGCTATTTTTGGTAATTTAGGCATGGAAGAATTGTTCTATTGTTTTTAAACTTTACTTTAAGGTTCAATTTAGAAAGCATACCAACTCTATTATCGTTACCAGAATGTCCTTACATCCATTTTAAACATGTTGATTTTTAGCTTTTTTAACAACAAATTTTTATGTGATATAATCTGATTGATCTGATTTTTGGAATACTGATTCCTTGGACAAAAAAGTACAATGTTATACGCCATCTCTATAATCAAGTCCTAAAATTGTAGGTATGTTTTTTAAACATTACCCTTTGTTTAAGCAGTTTTTCAACAAATTTACTTATAATTTTGTTTCAACTGTTATTTAGTTATATTCTGATAATTCAGTTCTGACACGTTAACGTTCATTTGTCTGTAAAGCTTCACTGTAACAGAGAACCATATTAGTTCAGCGGATATCGAGAGGGGCTTAAAATCCTTTTACATATAAACAATAAACATCCAAGAGAAAGAAGAACAAGGATGACTACATCCATAAAAGCGAAGCTCTGAAACTTTAGGACAAACGGACATTAACACTTGTATAGTGTCAGAACTGAATAATCATAATATTAATGTATAAGAGTCAAAGTATATTTGTTGAAAAACTGCTTGATACAGGATAATGTTTATAGACATACTTACATTTTTAGAAGTTGATTATAAAGTTGCTTCGCTTATAATATTGTACTTTATTGTCCCAGGAATCAGTATACCAAAAAATCAGATAATTAGATCACATAAAAATATGTTGTTAAAAAAATTAATATGTTTAAAATGGAGGCACGGACATTCTGGTAATGCTTATAGAGTTGCTACGCTTTCTAAATCGTATCAACTACTACAGGAATCACCAAGCAAAGTTTGAAATCGATAGGACAATTCTAACATGCCTAAATTAACAAAAAAAAGCTGTTCCGGACGTACGATGGGACGGACCGACCCATATTATAGAAAAGATTCGCATTTAACAACAAAGTAGATTATAAAGCAAATGCTAATAATTAAAAGAAATTGGCTGAAATAATTTCAGAAGCGAATTTTATACTGCAAAAAAGGCTACCTAGCTACAAACCTTAACTTAAGTTTAAATGTAAATAGACAAAACATTATAAAACATCAATTATCCAAAAGAACTAAGGCAAATTGGCTGGCAGAAGAAAAGGATCTTTGCCACTTGGGGCAGGTAATTGTCTGAATTATACATCTATACATTTATTAATCAGACTAAAAACACAAAATATATGTGGAAATATGTGAAAATCAAAATATAGTTACTTGCCACCTATAAATACAATAATAGTTATTTCTCGCATTATATTATAAACAGCTTGCCGCGGATATAAAATGTACAATTATAAGATTAAAACCAGAATTTTTAGCCCAGAGATGCTGAAGGCACGGGCTAAACAAACTTTTCTGTATGGATGAGAACTGGTTCAAATCCAGCGGATATCAATCGGTTTCGAATGAATACGAGGAAATAGTTACCCCCTAGCCCCTGCTGGAATATAGATAATATAGAAATTAAGATAATTTGCTGATAGCTTGATCTTAAGTAAAAAAAAGGAAGTCTGTTTGTGCATCTAAACAGAGAAGATTGTATGGGAATAGTCCCTTTCGTGGCAACTCCCCTTAAGGAGCGATTCGTGGTATTTTTAAAATGGCTTTTTAGAATCGCCCCTTAAGGTGCGTTGCCACAAAAGGGACTATACCCGATTGTATTTTCAGGGATTAATCTACTGGTCATGTGGCTACTTTGGGGGGGGGGGGGGGGGGAGGTGACACCACTCACCGAAAAATCATCCTCCCATTCCTAAAAATATAAGAAATTTTGCGCTGCTACAGGCTGACGCTAGGACACCCAACCCAAAACTCAACTTCGCAATGATTGATAAAAATAAATACCAATTTATAAAAAAAACTAAGACGAAGAAAGTCGCTAAATGTGACGTCATAAAAATGAGGGATATCCATTTCATATTTAGGGGTTTACTTTCCCGCTCCTCTTCTCCTCATCCCTCATTTTTATGACGTCAGTATATTTTTGAGCGACTTTCTTCATCTTCAAAAAAATGTTGGGGTAACCCCCACAAGTAGAGGTGAAGCCCCTCAAGGCTACGGACGAAGCTACTAGTTTAATTAGAGTGAAATCTTGTAAAAAAAATTGTTGTGTATATTCCTATACTTGTTAGCAGAATCATAAATTATAAATTCAAAATGAGCAGGGTCAATTTTCATTGTGATTTTTAAAAGCGAAGCTTTTCTATAATTAGGGTCGGTCTGTCACAGAAGGATAGCTTTTTTCGTTAATTTAGGCATGTTAGAATTGTCCTACCAATTTCAAACTTTGCATGGTTATTCCTTTAGTAGTTAGGTACAATTTAGAAAGCCTAGCAACTCTATAATATTTACCAGAATGTCCGTACGTCCATTTTTAAAATATTGATTTTTTTCACTCATTTTTTATCGAATTTTATATGATCTAATTATCCGATTGTTCTGATTTTTGTTATACCAATTCCTGAGACAACAAAGTACAATATTATAAGCGAAGCAACTCTATAATCAAGTCCTAAAAATGTATGTATGTTCTTAAGCATTATCCTGCATCAAGCAATTTTTCAACAAGTTTACTCTTATACATTTATAATCTGATTATTTAATTCTGACACTCTACAAGTGTTAATACCCCTTTGTCCTACCGTTTCAGAGCTTCTCTTTAATGATGTTGTCATCCTTGTTTTTATAAAATTTGTGGTTAGTGTATGGCCAGCTTTGCTACTTCTGAACAGAATTGTCCAGTATGGTTTCAAAACCGATTAATATCCAGTGGATTAGAACCAGTTCTCAGCAATACTGAAAAATTATGTATAGCAGTGTATTATATCCAGTTTTTTACGAACATAAAAATGTTTAATCATAATATTAAAACAAGTTCTTTTCAATGTTAGCCCGTGCTTTCGGCATCTCGGTGTTAAAAAAATTGTTTTAATATAAAAATTGTACATTTCTATAACCGCGAAAAGCTGTTTATAATACTATGTACTATGCAATTAATAACTAGTCTTTGATTTCACTTTTTAAAAAACAACATAAACACTTATAGGCAAAAATAAAATAATATCCATGTAACAACACAAAAAAGACTAAACTCTGAAATATGTAAGTTGTGCGTCTAAACGTAGCCTAAGGCAAAACCATTATATACCCCCAGGGATATAAAGGGATAAGACAATGACCGATAAATTGATGTACATCCCTATTGATGATACACAATATTACCTCTTTTGTAGATTAAAATTAGTGGTTGAAACATTTGAACACTTGAACATTTGAACTTAATCAATCAACTAATAAAAATTTACTAAAGTTCCAAAAGTTGTTAAGCCAATGAATAAGAAAATGCTATTTTAGGACTTTGGGGACTAGTGTAATAATCAGCCCAATGTTCCCTCCCTCCTTGATATACCCGGGTCCTATGTGAAAATGTTTTGTTGTAACTGTTATGTTATACCCTTATATTGAAGTGTTACAAATAGCTATTATACATTGGCGGAACCAGTATTAAAATTTGAGGGTAAGAAAATATGGCATAGTATTATAAACAGCTTACCGCGGATATTAGTTTCATTAGCCCATGCATTCTGCGTCTCAGGGCAAAGAAACTGCTTTAAATCTTATAATTATATTTATTATATTGTATTATTATTTATATTAGTAGAAAACTAGAGATATAATACGATGCAATACATAGTTTTCCTGTATGGAGGAGAACCGGTTCTAATCCACCGGATATTAATCGGTTTCGAAGCGATATGGGAAAAGCACGTTTTATGGTTGGTTGAGCGAACTTTCACATTATGTAGTAATTCAGTTGCTTATAAAACTCATTTTCCAGGGTTCTAAAGGGATGAGACAATCAACTTTAAATTAATTTCACTTCCTCCCCCCCCCCCTATTATGATAAACAAAATTATCTATATAGATTAGAATTACTGTCAGAAAATGTTTGGACACTTTCACATCGTCTTATCCCTTAAGATCCCTGAGTTCTCCTTGGAAAATATTACAGGGATCTAAAGGGATAAGCCAATGGCCGATAAATTGATGTACATTACCAAGGATGATACACAATTTACCCCTTTTGTAGATTACAATTAGTGGTTGAAATATGTAAACACAAATGAACCAACCAATCAGAATTTAATATATATTTTCAAAAGTTATTAAGCCAACGAATAAGAAAAAACTTTGTGGACTAGTGTAATAAACAGCCCAATATCCCCTTCTCCCTGGAAATGTTCTGAACCAAAATTTCCAGATTTTTCTACGTACTAAACATTCCTAAAGTCATGGATAGAAAGAATGGTAACAAGGATGACAACATCCATAAAAGCGAAGCACTAAAATGGTATGACAAAGGGACATTAACACTTGTATAGTTTCAGAACGGAATAATCAGAATATAAATGTATAAGAGTCGAAGCTAAATTGTAAGTAAATTTGTTGAAAAACTGCTTGATACAGGATAATATTTATGGACATACTTACATTTTTTGGACTTGATTATAGAGTTGCTTTGCTTATCTTAGGAATCAACATAATAAAAATCAGATCAATCAGATGATTAGATCACATAAATTTTTTTTGTTAAAAAGTAAAGAAAATCAACATTTTTAAAATGGCCGTACGGACATTCTTGTAATGATTATAGAGTTGCTACGCTTTCTAAATCGTACCAAACTACTAAAGGAATCACCATGCAAAGTTTGTTAATCAATAGGATAATTCTAACATGCCTAAATTAACAAAAAAAGCAATTTATCTGTGACGGACGTACAGTCGGACGGACAGAGGTATGGACGGACGTACAAACCGACCCTAATTATAGAAAAGCTTCGCTTTTAAAAATATCAAAGTTTACACAAATGATATAGTTATTTATAACATTGTTTTATAGACATTTTTTCGCAGATATTCCAATGGAAAATTAATAGGATTAAAACCAGTTTTGTTAGCCTCGAGAGGCAGAAGGCTTTAGCTAACAAAACACTTATCAATCTTATGATTTTTATATTGATATTCTGGGAAGGTTTGTAACTATTTTGGGTTAGGGTATTCCCTACCAAGAACAAAAAAATTACCCTCCCTCCTCCCATAAAAATGGGTTATAGCATTCAACCCCTCCCCCTCCTCAAGTGAACCTAGGAGCCTCTAGGGGGCGTAATCGCTGGTTTTAAATAAAAGTTTTCTTTTTCAATAAGATATATCTACAAAAAGATACTTTAGTTTCAATATTTTTATTTTTATTAATTTACTCATTCTTTTGTGTCTGTCTGGGTTAGCTACAGATAGTATATGTACATATAGCATACGTTGGTTCTTAATGCCTCACCAAAGCTCGCAGGCCAAAGTTACAAAAAACGATGATAGATAAGAAAATGCCGTTTCTCCAATCCATAAGCAATGTTTGAAGGACGAAGCAAATTTCATATCTAAATTTTCTCGGAAAAATAATATTTGATTTACAAATTTTCTCTGTAAGATAAAAGCGTTGCATGCTAGATTTTTTAATTAGCTAGGATATAAAGATGCATTTTTCTTTAAACCATGATAACTAATATCTGATGCGTCACCATTGCGTATGACTGCGTACGAGAAACGGCATTGTCTTAGCCATCATCCAAAAACACGGGAGTGCCAAAGAAGAAAACTGCGGAGTTGTTCAGGGAGGTAGGGGACATTGGAATGTTTATTAATTATACTAGTCCCCAAAGTTTATAATAATGTTTTCTTATTCTTTAGCTTAAAGATTTTTGGGGCTACAAAGTAGAATGATGTCCGCCCGCCCGTCCGTCTGAAGCTTAAGCTTAAGCACCACAAACCTCCCCATAATGAAAATTACCCTCCCCCCAAAATTAAAAAAAAATTAAAAAAAAATTATCTATCTATCTATCTATCTATCTATCTATCTATCTATCTATCTATCTATCTATCTATCTATCTATCTATCTATATATCTATCTATCTATCTATCTATCTATCTATCTATCTATCTATCTATCTATCTATCTATCTATCTATCTATCTATCTATCTATCTATCTATCTATCTATCTATCTATCTATCTATCTATCTATCTATAAATTGTTACTTTGCTGGTATTTAAGATAGACAGCTTAATTTTTGACATAAATAAATCTTGATTGGGTTTTTATCCTTTACTATAAAGTAGTAAGGTTTTTTTTGTTTGTAGCGTTTGATCTCGCTAACCGCTGCTGTACCAATATTGCTGTTCTTAAAGGATTGTACTGCTTAGGATGGTGTTAGGTTATTCTCCTGACCTCATTCCCTAGAGACGAAGCAACTAGTATTTTATAAGCCACTAGCAGCTTTAACCCTTCATCTAGGGGCTTTTTCCTAAGAGGTAATTAAAAAAATTATGTACGTGTGCCTATCATGGGAAATATTACATCTTCTATTACCTACCCAGCTGAAAAAATTGTGAATGGGTCGCCAATTTTCGGTCCTACCAAGCTGAAAAAATTGCGAATGGGTTACCAATTTTCGCAAGTAAATAGCGGATTCGCAAAACAAATGCAAAAAAAATTGGGGGCGGAGGTGGATTTTTTTGTTTTGTGGGGGGCTTGGGGTGTCCCACCTCAAAGAAAATAGCCTAAAACCAACACAGGACCACTAGGTATATTCCCTGAATCAATGGTTACCAAGATCTTAAGGGACAGACAGACGGACGGACAGACAGACAGACAGATATCATTCTATTCGTATTATAGATAAACAAAACAAAATCTAAAATTAAATTAAGAAAAATATTTAATTTGAAGGACAAAATAAGTTATAGAGTGGCTGTAATTGTATGTTACAGAAAAATATAAATCTGAATTTTTTATATATAATATATTAAAATTACATTAAAGCAAATACAATATTATATAATCAAATAAAAATCATTAAAAATTAAAATAATCATTATAAAAACATCAATTAAATAAGCATTACTATAAATACAATATAAGGGGAATGGGGTCTCCAAATTAATTTGCAATTTTGAAAATAGAAATAAAACTAATAAAGAATAAGATATATGGGAATTTAAAATGAAAATAAAAAATAATTGAAAATCAGTTTTTTTAAAAGGGGGGGGGGGATTTGGGTGGGTTGGTTTTGGTTAAAGAATCGACTACTTCTAAATATACATTTAATACAAAAATTTTAGAAAATAATATAATACAAAATTAATTTTGTTTTATATTATTTTCTAAATCTAATCTTAAATGGAAAAGGTATTTTTGTAAATGTATTTATTATTTGATAATTATCAATTCATTTGAAAGCATTCATTTGTTCTAAAGATAAAGTAAGTATTATTCCAGTATGGCTTTAAAACCGATTAATATCCGCTGGATTAGAACCGTTTCTAAGCCATACTGAAAAATCCTGTATAGCATTGTATTACAGACAACTTTACATGAATATTGAAATGAAAATCATAAAATTATTACCAGTTTTGTTAGCCCTGAGGAGGGCCCGAACTTATAAAACTGGTTTTAATTTTATAGATTATCATTTTAATATCCGCACAAAACTGTCTATAATACAATGCGATAAATAACTATTTCTCAAATTAGATATTTTGAAAGAAAATATTCAAGTGCCTCTAGGTACGAATCTGCTAATAACCAATATAGAAATCATTTTTGCAAAGTTTAAAATCAGAAGAGCTATTCTAACATACCTAAGTTAACGATCATAGCTACCTATAATGGAAGGTTAATATAGAAACGCTTAGGTCAGTGAGGCTTTTGATAATGAATGAATAAATCAAATAATAATCAATTACAAATCAACTTTGTTCCACTCAAGTTTGTCAGGATTAAATTTATATCTAGTGAGGTATCTCCATTCATTATCCTGACCAAGTACCCAAATCTTTTCCTGATACTCAATATCCCCACCAGCATATTTGTGTAAACGATATTCGATATAAAATTTACGTTGCCCTATGCAACTATCTCCATTATTAAATATCAATCTGTAACCTCCATCCTGGACTTTGTTATCTTTAAATATATAAATTTGCTCTCGCTTTGTATCAGTATCATATAACCGTACAAACCCTGGTACTTGCTCTGTTTGATACACCTTGACATTCTTCTTAAAGTTGTATGACCCACCATATACCAAAGTTGCCCAGCATTCATCTTTAACAAAGTTCTCATCTGTTCTTGGTATGTCAGCAAAATCAGAGACATAACCTAGATTAATTTTGTTCATTAGCTTTTATATATGTTATTTATATTCATCAGTCAGTCACTTTAGTAAGTACTAGCGGCAACGCCCCTATAGGCCTCTAGGGGCACTTGAGGAGAGAGTCGTATTTAATAATTAAATTTCTTATTTTAGATTTTAAAGAAAAAGTAAAAAAATTTTTGGGGGGTGCCCCCTCATTTTTGATATTAGTTATTAAAATTCAAAAAAAACAAGGATGACAACATCCATAAAAGCGAAGCTCTGACACGATATGACAGACGAACATTAACTTTTGTTGAGTGTCAGAACTGAATATACAAAATATGAAAATATAAGATTTGACAAAATTATACGTAAATTTGTTGCAAAAGTTCTTGAATACAGAATTCTGTTTGAGGACATACTGACATTTTTAATACTTGATTATAGAGATGCTTCGCTCATAATATTGTACCTTATTATAATAGGAATCAGTAATCAAAAAATCAGATCAATCAGATGATTTTATCACATAAAAAATTGTTATTGAAAAAGTAAAAAAATCAACATGTTTAAAATGGACGTACGGACATTCTGGTAACGATTATAGAGTTGCTACGCTTTCTAAATCGTACCTAACTACTACAGGAATCACCATGCAAAGTTTGAAATCGATAGGACAATTCTAACATGCTTAAATTAACGAATAAAAGCTAACTATCTCGGACGCACGGACCGACCCTAATTATAGAAAAGCTTCGCTATTAAAATTTTTTTTTTGTAGGGGGATTTTTCATTTTTTTGGGGGGGGTTGGGTTGGGGTGTCTCACCCCCAAGAAAATAGTTAGAAACCTTCCCGGGACTTAAGAGAAGCTAGCCTGTAAAGGAGAACCCGATCGGTTCAGCGGTTAGCGAGATTCTTCGGTACAAACACACAGACAGACACACAAATATTTACATTGCTGTTTTTAGAAGTGAAGCTTTTCTATAATTGGGGACAGTCAGTACGTCGATCTGAGACGGATAGTTTTTTCAGTTAATTAAGGCATGTTAAAATTTTCCTATCAATTTCAAATTTTGCATGGTGATTTAGAAATTTAGAAAGTGTAGCAAGCAACTCTATAATCATTACCAGAATGTCTGTACGTTCATTTTAAACATGTTGATTTTTTACTTTTTACAACAAATCTTTATGTGATCTGATTATCTGCTAGTTCTGATTTTTAGTATAGTGATTCCTTGGACAAAACATACAATATTATAGGCAAAGCAACTCTATAATCAAGTTGTAAAAATGTAAGCATGTATAAACATAATCCTGTATCAAGAAGATTTTCAACAAATTTACTCACAATTTTGCTGTGACTCTTATTCATTCATATTCTGATTATTCAGTTCTGACACTATAAAAGTGTTAATTTCCGTTTGTCCCACTGTTTCAGAGCTTTGCTTTTATGGATGTTGTCATCCTTATTTTCTATTCAATATGCCCTTTCATAATTATCACACCTATAATATTGGATTTTACTCCGCCCCGCACCCCCCCCCCCCTCCATGTATATTTTACCCCTAAAAGTTGAATAAATGCTCATATCCAGATTTTTTGGGACGTATTTACGCTGATTTTTGAAATTATTCTAGGTTTTCTAAGAATCAGTCAGTTTTTATTTGTCTGTCTGATTTGTTGAGCTGCGTATCTATGGATGTTGTTATCCTTGTTTGTTATTTTATTCGTAAGTATTCAAGAAACACTGAAGGCATAATTTGTTTTTCTGGTCGTTTTTCTTAGAGGTGTGGTAATTTATGTCTTCAGCAGATGAATAATTAAAAAATTCCAATGTTATGGTCCAGCTGTTTATTAGATATTGCTGAAGAACTTAGATCATAACAGATATAGACAAAAATATACTAGTTTTAATTTTTTTCTCTCAAAAAGCTGCGAAATTAAGCCACATATCTGTGATGTTTTTGATAACAGGACATTTTTGGTCAATCTGTATATCTCTAAAGGTGATTAGAAAATGAATTTCTTTATATACAAACTAGCGGCTACGCCCCCTAGAAGCCTATAGGGGCACTTAAGGTAAGAGGGGGAAATTAATCCCATTTTAAACTTGAGTTTCAAAAGAGTAAAAAATATTTTTTTTTTTGGGGGGGGGAGGAGAGGGATGAAGACACCCACCCCAAAAATAGTTTAAAACCTTCCCAGGACCCATAGGAAGCTTCACTGTAAAGGAGAACCTTACAGGTTCAGCGGTTAGCAAGATCCTTTGGGACAGACAAAAAACGCTTACTACTTTATAAAATAGGATGTCTAATGAAACTTACAAAGTTGAAGTTTCCATTCAGGCTTGGCAGTCAAAGCAGCTTCAAAAAATCCTACAACATGGAATTTATTTCTTTTAGTTAAATACCTCTAAAGAAAGCCTGAATCGAATGTAGCTTAAAATTAAAATTAAACCTTAATTTAAAGAGATAATTATTTTTAATTTAATGAGTTTCAAGCAATACACATCAAAATAGTCCTATACAGTCTGAAACAGTAAATTGCAAAATAGAAGAAATTTTTTCAAGAGAAACCAAAAAAAATCTGCCAAGAACAAGTACTTTTTAGCACTAATTGATATTCACTGATATTCTAATCACTAACTCATTTTAAAAGCCTTACACATGATCTAAAAAGGATTAATAATCCTAAGATGATTCCTACCTGAGAGTAATGAATTGCAAACATCAGTGAATTTCCTCACACACAACTCTGTGGCTTCTATTTCTTCAATGGCCTCTTCAACAGGATTAAAGCCAGGTAGCTCCTCCAGGAGTTTCTTAGGGACATGTGCCAGGTAGGTCAGCTTCAGGAGACAGTAGATTGCTCTCACATAGATCAGGAACCTTAAAAATTGAACTTGATATTAAAGACTGATATAACTTTGAGTAATATCATTCTTTGGTATATAAAATATCCAACTTATTTTCCCAGTTTTTTATTGTACTTATTCTATTCCAAAATACTGTTTTATTCTAATCTTAATTAAGTTTATTATTTATTATTAGTTTTATTCTAATCTGTATTCATGGAAATTTGTATTTACTAATCTTACCTGTGAGCATGATCCAGTGGTTCTAATGAGTTGTCACATTTCTTGCTGTAAACGTTTCTCAGGAATTCTTTAATCTGATATTCTTTGAAATCAGAATTTTTGTCCTCGAAGTCTGATAGACCACGATGGAACTTGGAAGCCCATAAAGGTAACTTATCAGATTGTGATATTAATCCCTCTGCTTTGTCCAAGATCCACTTGAAGTTTGAAAATGGCCAAAGTTGTTGGAACAATCTCAGCGTTGTATTCAGAGCAGACTAGAAATAGAAAAATCATCAATAATACAAAGTAGTATGATGTCTATCTGTCTGAAGCTTAAGATCTCAGTAACCACTGAACCGATTGGGCTCTACTCTTCAGGGAGTATACGTATTGCTTCTGGGATGGGTTTAAGGTATTTTCTTGGGGGTGGGACACCCCAACAACCGGAGTGGATACAAAACCGCGACAATAACAAAACTGAGACATTACAAAACCGCGACAATAACAAAACCGCGACATTACAAAACCGCGACATTACAAAACCACGAATGTAACAAAACCGCGACATTACAAAAGACCAACATTCAAAAAGTCTTAATGCTAGAAGGTCATGGCCGCAGCACTCGGCCCCCTGGCCTGCCTAACCGCGGGCGCTCAGGCCCCATTGCCTATAACCTAACCTAACCTTACCTAAATATTGTAAAAAAAATATTAAAAATTTGAAAAAAATCTACCAACTACATTTTGTAAAATCCACGAAATTCTAAACTATAAATAAATTAATGTACATTAAACATTAATACATAGGTTAGGTTAGGTTATAGGTAAAGGGGCCGAGCGCCCGCGGCTAGGCAGGCCAAGGGGCCGAGCTTTGCGGCCATGACCTTCTAGCATTAAGACTTTTTATAGTTATATTTTTGTAACCGTCGCGGTTTTGTAATGTCAAAATTTTGTAATTTTCGCGGTTTTGTTATTGTCGCAGTTTTGTAATGTTGCGGTTTTGTAACTGTCGCGATTTTGTATCCACTCCCAACAACCTCCCCATGTAAAAAAATGAAAAATATACCCCCTTCCAAAAAAAAAAAATTTCCCCCCCCTCCAAAAAATTTTGTTTTACTTTTACTTTTTAAATCTAAGATATGAAATATTAGGTTGATCAAACCTCTTGGGGTGAAGCCCCTAGAGGCTAGGGGCGAAGCAGCTAGTATAAGTTACAGTGTACAGCATTTCAAAACAAATACTTATTTGTTAATTTTAAAATCACAGCATAAATTATAAATAATCCATACCTGTATTTTGTCTTGTTTTGCTTTGAGCCTGTCGAAGCTAGCAGCTGCCTCAGCAGTGAAGGAAACTCTATCCTCTTGCATAAACTCCAGGAAATCCTTAGATTTATTTTCTGATCCCTTAAAAGAATATGAAAATTATAAATTTCAAAACCAAATAACAAAGAATATCCTTCTAGTTGGGAGCTAATTTAGAATTGTAAATTCCTTTGTAACTTTTAAATATCATATGTATAAAAAATTAATAGTTTTAAATACTGTATTTACTGACCTTAAGTCTATCTTTCAATAAAACAACACCAAATTGCCTATAGCATTGGTTAAGGACAGATAAAGGGTTTGGTCCAGGAGTGGTGTCCAAAAAATTGAGCATAGGAATACTTTCTTCTATTCCCTTGGCCAAGGAGGAATACTGTGCACCAAACCATATTCTCATTCTTTTGTCTTTCTCATTCAGACCTGGAAATTCCCTTTCAAGTACTGAAAATAAAAATCATTTTATTAATTTGTAAAGCATTCATGATAGCAATCCAAATAAACATTGTAAACAAAATAAGCTATAATATTAACAATTTTATCTGGGCATGATTTATTTAAAAAGTCTGATGTATATAATCTTATTGTGCTTATAAAATAATGCAAAGTATAACAAAGATAAACTTGAATTGCATTTACCTCTTAGAAAAGTTGAATCATCAGGAAAAGAACTAGAGATGTAAAAATAAGGAAATGAAGCTGTAACAACTTCCTTTAAAATTTGAACATCTCTAATGAAATCTTCTAGTTCTTCAAAGATGAGATTTTCTAATTCTGTGATATCTTTGTTATAGTCCTCATGATTTTGATAGTAAGTTATCCTCATTTCTAAGTACATGATCCTTGTTGTTAGAATAAGAGAATGAAGTTCTCTAAACTTGTCAGTGCACTGATTTTTATATTTTAGTTAAATAATGGTAAAAAGAAAATTAAGATGTCTTTTTTTACCTAAACTGTTTGGAACCTTCTCATATGTATTATTTATATGTCTAGCACCTGCCCGTAGTCCCAACTTCATCTAACTACTTATATAAATACAAGCAATTTAACCCAGGAATAAATTTAACCCCTTTATTTACATGTTATTTAATGAAATCTTATTAAGTAGGCAATTCCTAATATACCTTAAAGAATCATTTGCAAACAAGATCTTATCAAATATCTACTTGAAATTTATAATAATTAACTAATGAACATTCCTTGTTTTTGTTGTAATACTCAAAGATTGCTTTCAGATTGCTAATTTCAAAATCACTGGAATATTTTTCAACTTGAAAAAAATCTAATCCTTTTGCCCACAGTTTCTTATTTTTTTTCTCCATCATCTTTTTGAAATGAAATTGAATGCTCTTTAATCCTTTCTTATGGGTTATTTCTTTGAGAATTTCTAGAATTCCATCTGTTTTACCCTAAATTTGAAAGAATTTAGTATTTTTTAACATTTTCAGTTGCCAGTAAAGATAAAAAATCTAACTTGGCTATAAAATGAAAATAAAACAAACCTCTATAGAGGTGAGCTTAGTACTAATATCACCTTCCAGTAGTTCTAGAAAATTGTTTGTCTTGTCCTAAATAATAGACCAATTAGTTCTAGAATATGCTCAATCTTGTTTAGAAGGAACAGTTTTTATCTGATCTAACATATCAAACATATATTATATAGTTAATTGCAAATTAAATATGTCAAAATAACCAAAGAGAAATCAGCATTTTAATTTATAATTATTAATAGTTTTTGATTCTAAATTATAAGTTTCAAAATGGAATAAAAATTAAAAGAAAATCTGGCTAAAATTTGTATTTAGTTTTATATATCTAATAACTTAATGCAAACCTCTATGAAGGAGAGCTTGGACCTGATATCAACCCTCAAGTAATCCAAAATTTCTTCAGTGTTTTCAAGAACCTGGTCAGTTTTGACCTAAATTTGAACAAAAGAATAAGCCAGCATGTAAAACAATACACATTAAAGAGTAATAGTTTGTGTAACCTCTCTTAATGATCAATATACTTGGCCTTAATCTCATCCACTTTTTAATAACTTTAATTTTTAAAATCAAAATGAATTATAAACATACTTACATCTAATTTTGTAATTCCATCCAGTATTTCTTCAGTGTTTTCAAGAACCTGGTCAGTTTTAACCTAAATATGAACAAAAGAATAAGCCTTAATGTGAAACAAAACATATTAAAACATATCAAACCTCCCATAATGATCAATATACTTGGCGTCATTTTCATCCATTTATTAATAACTTTAATTTTTAATATGAATATGAAATATAAACATACTTACATCTAATTTTGTAATTCCATCTCCAACAGCTTCAACAGTATCGTTCATAGATTTAAGTTTTTTGTTAACTTTTTGGAGGTCCTTTGACTGACTGTCAACAGTATCTTTCATAGATGCCAATTTTGTGTTAACACTATGTAGCTCCTTTTTCCTTCTGTCTTCTGCCGTATCCTGATCTAAAATGGCTGAAGTACCAGCCAAACATACTCCCAATATTGTCAGTGGAAAGAAGCCAGAAACTCCTCCAACAATTCTGAAATATGTTTTGTTATTAATATCATAGTCAATTCTTGTATAAATGTATTTTTTTCTATCTATGTTTCTTTGAGAGTGTGCTGTGTACTAAAGAATCTCACAACCCACTGAACAAATATGTAGTTTCTTCAAGGTCTTGGTTAGGTTTTTACATATTTTTGAGTCCCAAGAAACATTGTTCCTAAAAGAAATTTCCCCCACAAATTTTTCTTAAAACTAATTCCCCAACCCTTCTAAAAATATAAAATATCTTCTTTTTGAAAATTATGTAAAATTTAGTGTAAATTTCAAAAAAAAAAAATTATTGAGTGCATAATAATTAAATTTAAATTTTTTTTTTCATTCTCAATTTTACATTCTCAAATTTAACTAAATCTTATGGAAATATAAAAGATTTAGTGGCTGCACCTTTAGCAGTTAGGGGAGAGAAAGCAGTAAAATAACTCAAAATCTAAATTTTAAATAGAATAGCCTAAAACCAACCAAGTAAAATGAGAGGCATCCCTTTCATAGAAAAGATTTTCAGTTTAGTGTTTTGATAAATCTTAATGGACAAATAATTGAAAGTGCTTAATTAAAAATTAAAAATATCAACTTACGTGCAAATTTTGGCAGCAACCCCAAGACCTTGAGCTAACTGTGGTCGTTTTGAATTGATGGAATCAATGCAACGTCCAACTCTGGAGGACACACCAGTCAACTCTTTTGCAGTGTCAAAAATATCTTTGGCTAGCTTCAATCCTTCCTCCTCATCCATTTTCACTCTAAAAGATATATCATAATTATGTGTAACCTTACACTATGGTAAAAAACCAAACCCATCTATTCACAGTTGGATTTGAATATCAGCTGAAAGTGCTTCTTACATAATATGCTGCTATGTCAGAAGTGCAACTTAAAATAATAAAAGTAGGGTTGGGGGGGTGGGGTGACTTTGCTCAAAACAGACAAAGGATGTGCAATCAAATGGTTGGGGGTCTACACTGACTGGCCATTGGAGCTACTGGACAGGTCAGGCTCTACAGAGGTATTAATCAAGTATAACAATTTCATTAAACTTATCATCAAAATTTATATGATTTTTCAATTTGCAAAGTAAACCCAAATTCAAAACCAGTATTGAGTATTTTCTTCTTTTTAACAAATTTTTGAAATATTTTCTTAATGTATTCTTTCCTCCTCCCTCCAGTCATTAGAGGGATGGAGGAAAGCATTGTGGTTGTGTTTTTAAGAACCCAGACTTGCAAGTCTAAATAAACATCCCTGAGGAACTACAAATTTAAGCATTACAGAATAAATGTTTTTTTTTAATGCAACCATCTCGTAATCAAAGATTAAATGGCACTTAGAATTAGAATTTCGATCTGAAATTTTTCATGAGTAATCCTTGGTAGGTCTATTTACCCTAAATCGAACAAAAAGTTGGAAAAGTAACCGCTGGCCAGGGATAAGGGATGGGAAACGTAGAAAAATATTATTTCAGGCCTATTTCAAGCCTAGGCCTATTTCTAGCCTAATAAACCAGTTTTGGGATAGCGCAGTGGTTCGTATAAAATGCTAATGAAAAAGCTGTGTGTGTGTGTGTAGATAAAGTATAGAATCAATTTCAGGTAGCTAGTTTAAAACAAAAAACATAACTTTTTATAAACCTATATATTAATGGCTTTTGTTAAAATGAAGTTTTTTCTCTCCCAAAATTTTTTATCTTTTACTTTGGTAATTTGAACTGTCAGAAAGCTATCGTTGGGTTTCCCTCAGACAGATTTTAGTTTGTATTATTTGCATTTTTATTAATAAGTAAAAATTTTATTTAAAAATTTCATTGCTAATTAAAATTCAAAATAAATAAATAAATATGCACTTGGGTAACATTCTATCAAGTTCTTTGGATACTATACTGGATATAATGTAATGATATATCTGTACTGTGTTGTATTGTACAAAAATTAGGGTGAAGGTGTTGTATCAACTCCGTACTAAATTTTTAAAATTCTAAATACAACATCTAATTTATAAACTACCAAATGAAAATTCGTAGCTACCTTCTTTCCAAAAAAATAATCCCGTTATTTTTGTTTTTTCTATGTGGCCCTTTTTTAATGTTAACTCTAAGCAGATTTTATAATTAAACTAATGTGATCTAACACCATTTATATTTATTTTTTCGTAGCAGACGAAATCATTATTTTTTCTTTAATTGTCTGCTTCTAAAATTTCCGCCATCACAGAACACTATTGGTTTAGAGCGGTAGCCAATATGAGCCGTCCGCCAGTAAGGTCATTAAATTAGGCAAATGGTAAAAGTTGCATGATCCCTTTCAAAACCAGGCCGAGACCTAATTTATGGCCAGGTTTCCTATCCCTTATCCCTGCCGCTGGCGGCTCAGCTGTTTAGCTCTTTTTTTTGCCTATTTTCAGGGCAAATTCATCATTAATAACATAGGAATCTACTTTTAAAAACATATTTTTGGTTTTATTCTTGTTAAAGGACGCCTGCAAGAAATAACACGCTTTAACTGCTGAAAGACTGCCACAAGAAGACCCAATACCCTAAATTATAAGCCTTCAGCTTCAATAACAAAAAAGTTCTAGGCATTTCAAAATAGCATTTTATGTACAATGGAATTTTTGAAAGATTTCCAATGCTCATAAAAGAAAAAACAATATTAAATTACGTTGCCTAGACATAAAATTATAACCTCATCTTTGTCAGAAACTTAGATTGCCTGTAACTGATTACATTTTTACAATAAAAACACCACATTTCATAGTCAAAATCTATGAAAAAAATTCGATTTAAATTGCATTTTTAAACGAAAATCATAGCGGAAACAAAGGGGTAAACTAATACAAGCTTAGCTGTGATTGGTTGTTAAGCTGATTAAGCCTTCTGATTGGCTACAGTACATTCGGTACAATGCAAGTGAAACTTAATTTTTTTTAATGATTTTGACTATAAAAATGGGTATTTTTATTGTAAAAATATAATTAGTTACTAGAAACCTAAATTTATGACAAAAATAAGCTTATAATTTTGTTTCTAGGCCACGTAGTTTAATTTTAAAGTTTTCAACATGAGCATTGCAATTCTTTCAAAATTTCCATTGTACATAAAATGTCATTTTAAAATGCCTAGAACTTTTTTGTTATAGAAGCTGAAGGCTTCAAATTTGGGGTATTTGGTCTACTTGTGGCAGTCTTTCAGCAGTTAAAGCGTGGTATTTCTTGCATGCTTCCTTTAAATGATAGCAATAACCATTTTTAAAATTTCTAGTACCAACAGTTACCGGCTAGAACCGTTTGATAAGGTTTTTGAGCCACAAAAGTTATTATGTAGAGATAGGTTTTGTGACTAATTTGCTCATAAGATAGCCAAAAAATGGCAAAATGGCTGAGCCGCCAGCCGTTAATTTCCAACTTTTTGTTCAATTTAGGGAAAATAGACCTACCAAGGATTATTCATGCAAAATTTAAGATTGGAATTCGAATTCTAAGTGCCACTTAATCATTGATTACAAGATGGTTGCATTAACCCCCCCCCCCTTGATTATTGAAAAAAATAGTCATTAAACAGATGAGTTTTAAGTGTTTTTGCATACTTATTTTTTAAAAGCGAAGCTTTTCTATAATTAGGGTCTGTCCGTCCGTCCGTAACGGATAGCTTTTGTCGTTAATTTAGGCATGTTAGAATTGTCCTATCGATTTTAAACTTTGCATTGAGATTCCTTTAGTAGTTAGGTACGATTTAGAAAGCGTAGCAACTCTATAATCATTAGCAAAATTTCCGTACGTCCATTTTAAACATGTTGATTTTTTTACTTTTTTAACAACAAATTTTTATGTAATCTAATCATCCGATTGATCTGATTTTTGGTATATTGATCCCTGGGACAACAAAGTATAATGTTATAAGCGAAGCAACTCTATAATCAAGTCCTAAATATGTAAGTATGTTCATAAACATTATCCTGTATAAAGCAGTTTTTCAACAAATTTACTTACAATTTTGCTTTGACTCTTATAATTTATATTCTGATTATTCACTTTTGACACTCTACAAGTGTTAATGATCGTTTGTCCTTCAATTTCAGAGATTCGCTTTTAGGAAGTTTTCTTCATTGTTACACTATGTCAAAGATTTTCTATACTTATGGTTGTCTGTATGTCCGTAACGGATAGCTCATCTATTTAAAACATTATGATGTTTGAATTTTGAAGTAACGACTCCTAAGACTGCGTGGTACAATGTTATACGAGAAGCTTCTCTATAATAAAGTCCTTAAAAATGTAAGTATGTCCTTATGTATCATTATCTTTTACTTATAAATTTATATTCTGCTTATTAAGTTCTGACACTCTACAAGACTTTATGCTCGTTTTGCCCTCGTCTGATTTTTTAGCTTTGCGATCTATGGATGTCGAATAGAGATAATCCAGAGAAAAGCTCTCTAAATCAGGAAAAAAGTGGCGGAACAAACCGGTCACAATATTGGTTACAATGTGTACAAATTTTAGTAAAAAGGGCAGTTTTTTTTTAAGCGAGGCTTTTCTTTAAACAGGGTTGGTCTTTTAATCCGTTCTTCTGTAACGGTCAGCTCATTTCGTTAATTAAAACAAGTTAAAATTGTCCTATAGCTTCCAAACTTTGCATGGTGATTCCTGTAGTAGTTAGGTACGATTTATAAATGGTAGCAACTCAATAATCGTTACCAGAATGTCCGTACGTCCTTTTTAACATGTTGATTTTCAATATTTTTAACAAAATGTTTTTAATTTGATAAAATTATCCGATTGTTCTGATTCCTAGGAGAACAATGTACAATGCTATAAGCGGAGCATCTCTGTAACCAAGTACTAAAAATGTAGTCCGTAAACAGCATCCTGTATTCAATCAGTTTTTGAACAAATTTTGTTTCAAATTTAAATTCTGATTATTCAGTTCTGTCACTCTACAAGTGTGAATGTTCGTTTGTCCTTCATTTCAGAGCTTTGCTTTTATGGATGTTGTCATCCTTGTTGAAATATATTTTGGTGAACATCTTTGGTCTAAATGACATAAAGTATATTAATTTAAATTAAAATATTAAAAAATTTGTAAAAATACAAAGGCAGAAACTGTTACTTTAAAACTGAATGTTGATTTATGTAATCTAAATAGAATAATTTTGTTTGAAGAGAAAAAATCTCAGAAGGGGAGGGGATATCAATATGTATTATAATATTAAAAAAATTTTGTAAAAAAAATATTTTATTTTCAACTAAAATATCTTTAGAAATTATATTCTACTTTTACAATTGTTCATCAATTTGTTAGTATTAAATTTAAATGTTTGAATTAGACCACCTACCCAACAACTGAACTTTAAAAGCATTAACATTTCTTTTTATTTGTGGAAGATAAGAAAAATTTATATTCCTTAGAATGCATGGCGTGCACAGTTTTTTTTTCATGGGGGGTGTTAAGATGTTTGAGATTTAGTGGGAGTCATAAAAGGGATGGTTAACAGAATAAGCTCCTTCTATCTATAGTAGTACTAATCTAAAATAGTTGTATTATAACCATTACCTAGATCTATAATAAATTTCACTGTAAGTAAAGGAGAACTATGTAGATATGGCATTTTGCGAGATCTTAAACTACAGTCAGTACCAGAACAGATTTTAAACATATAGGTTAAAAAACAAATAAAAATCAACATGTCTCATTTTGTTATTTCTTTAGAATTAACGATTTAATAATTATATTAAAGTAACAGGATGCTGTCTGTATGTCTGTACCGAAGGATCTCGCTAACCGCTCAACCGATCAGGCTCTCCTTAACAGGGTAGCTTCTAATAGGTCCCAGGAAGGTTTATATCTATTTTTGGGGAGGGTACCACCACCCTCCCAAGAGAAATCATGAAAAATCAAAACATTGGTAGGTATTTAAGAGACTTGAAAAAAAAACATTTAAAGTGCCACTAGAGGCCTCTAGGGGTGTAGCTGCTAGTACTTACATAAAATACATACATTTTTGTCATTGGTCACATTTTTCAGGTTAAAAAAAAGCAAATTGACATTTAATAATTTGTTAAATAAAGGTAAATAAAACTATAATAAGGGGTTATGGGGGGGGGGGGATAATGCAACCATCTCATAATCAATGCGCAAATGGCAATTAGAATCCGATGAAATTTCGAATGAGTAATCCTTGGTAGGTCTATTTTCTCAAAATCGAATAAAAATTGGTAAAGTAAAGGCTAACGTTTTTTACTTTTTTTAGGGTAAAATTTTCAATAATAATACCAATGAACTCTTGAAAAGGTTAAAAATCAACATGTTTGAAATGGAGGTACGTACTAAATTCTGGTAATCATTTTAGAGTTGCTACGCTTTCTAAATTGTTCTTGAATGTTATAGGAATCATCAAGCAAAGTTTGAAATTGATGTACGGAGTCTGAGTTATAGAAATAGAACAGTGGATAATGTAATTCTTTCCCCAAATGTTATAATGTGAATCATAACTTTTTATTTGAATTTTTAAAAGCGAAGCTTTTCTATAATTATGGTCGGTTCGTCAGTACGTCCGTCCAAGACATATGTTTTTTTTTTGTTAATTTAGGCATGTTAGAATTGTCTTATAGATTTCAAACTTTGCGTGGTGATTCCTGTAGTAGTTAGGTACCATTTCGAAAGCGTAACCACTCTATAATCATTACCAGAAAGTCCGTACGTCCATTTTAAACATGTTGATTTTTTACTTTTTAACAAATTTTTTTTTATGTGAACTAATTATCCGATTAATTTGATTTTTGGTATATTGATTCCTGGGATAACAAAGTATAATATTATAAGCGAGCAACTCTATAATCAAGTCCTAAAATGTAAGTATGTGCATAAACATTATCCTGTATCAAAAAGTTTTTTAACAAATTTACTCACAATTTTGCTTTTTCTCTTATTCATTTACATTCTGATCATTCAGTTCTGACACTACACTGTAAAAAATATTTTTTTCATTTAGTATCAATTGATACGCTGGGGTTGTATTAGGCCTGGACCCGTAAGTGTGCTGTATTTACAAAATGAATATATAACACCATGTAGTACTATATACCGTAATAACTATTACTATACAGAGATATTACGTTTTTAGTATCAATTCTTACCCTACAGAGTAACAAAAATTATGAACCAGAGTATTAAAAACTTCCTTCTAGCGTATTGAATTTTATTCCATAGAGAGTATTAGATAATACTATAAAATGCACATTCTTTATTTAGTAATACATATTACTCCATAGAACACTAAGTAATACTCAATACAGTATTGAAATCTTCCTTATATCGTAATGAGGTTTTTTGCTAGAACGTATGGGATGATGCTATACAGTAATAAAATGAATATATGGTATTATCTGATGCTAAATTTTTTTTATTTTTAACAGTGTATACAAGTATTAATGACCGTTTTTCCAACCCTTTCAGAGCTTCGCTTTTATGAATGTTGTCATCCTTGTTTTTTCACATTTGCTTAATATTTTATAATGTTTGTCTTACTAGTGAGTATTAGACTTTATGAATAATAACTTTTTATTTGAATTTTTTTCTTCACAATTACTTAATATTTTATAATATTTTTTTACTAGTAAGTATTAGACTTTATGAATCATAACTTTTTATTAGAAAATTTATTTTTCACAATTACTTAATATTTTATAATGTTTGTCTTACTAGTGAGTATTAGACTCTATAAATCCTAACTTTTTATTTAAAAATTTATTTTCACAACTACTTAATATTTTGTAATGTTTGTCTTACATGTGAGTAAAAGACTATGAAATTAGGGAGTTTACTACTGATACAAATTTTGGATTTACTGTCTATCCTAATTTTGGACTCTTAAAAATTTTTTAAAATCCTCACAGGAGAATAAAAACTTAAAATCATTTATTAGTAAAGCTTGCCTATAGATTGGTCAGTCAGTTTATCCAATCGTTAACAATATAGCCAGGTTATGGAGTTGTCCTATTAATTTCAAACTTTTCATAATGATTTTTGATATGTACAAATACATACAAAAGCTTGTTTACTCTATCATCCCTACCAATAAAAGTCAGTAATTTTTTAATGTGACATATCAATAACTGTTTAAGGAGGTTGAAGAGGGGTGCAGGGGGGGGGGGAGGTAAACAGTCCACCCCCATAATTCTTTCAGTGGGTTTCTATACACATCCCTTTTTCATAAGCTTGAGGTATAGTCCCTTTTGTGACATCGCCTCATAAGGGGCGTTTCACCATATTTTAAAAGTAGCTTTACTACTATTTCTAGCCCCCCTGTAGGGGGCTCTAACCCTGGAGATCAATCATCCAACCTTACCTAAAACGCTCTTTAGGAGGCGATGTTATAAAAAGGACTATATTTTAAGCTTATAATGTTGAAAAATGTTCATATTTGTATTTACAGCGAGCACAAATTTAAAATTTCAAGGAATTTTAAACCCTCTAATATTGTAAACGTCGTATAGTTAGTAAGAGGTGACAAATTTTATAATTTATTTATGAGATTCGATTTATTATTACTTGGATGTTGCACCAGATTTTTATGTACGCTAATAAAGTGATGTTCGCAGCTGGTTAAAATTACGACACCGTCCATCCATCCCCCTTTAACCCATCCTCTCTACACCCACTGGAAAAACGAACTGAGGTTCAAATTAGCGAGCTAATTTTGTGACAATTTTTCCCATGTTAATATATCCACGTCAACCCTATATACATTTTTATGAGTGAAAAGTAAATAAAACCCTTGAGTAATGTTTATACATTATATGTTGGTGTCAGAATAACTAAATAAGCAGAATATGAATATTTGATTTTAAACAAAATTACCTATAATTTTTTTTTGTTTTAAAGATGCTTTGCTTATAAATTTATACCCTTAAATAATAGGAATCTTTATTCAGAAAAATTCGATGAATAGGATAATTATAACATATTAAAAAATTGTTGTTAAAAAGTTTAAAAATCAAAATGTTTTAAATGAACGTACGGATGATCATGCAAAGTTTGAAATCGATACGACAATTCTAACACGTCTAAATTAACGAAAGAGTTAACCGTTACACAAAAAAGCTAACCATTACGGTAGGACGAACGGACTTTCCCTAATTAAAGAAAAGCTTCGCTGTTAAAATATCTAAAAGGAAATTGTAAAATAGGGATGATTGAAGTCCATAAGAAGTTCAGGCATAACACAGTTCTTTTAAAGTAACTAGCGGCTACGCCCTTAGAGGCCTCTAGGGGCACCTAAGAAGGGGGAAGTTGAATTCGTTTGTAAATTTATTTAAAAATATTAAATAAAAAATTTGGGGTTGGGGATTTTTTTCTCGGGGCGATTTCTCTTGGGAGGGTGGAGGTACCCTCTCCCAAAATAGTTATAAACCTTCCCGGGACCTATGAGAAGCTACCCTGTTAAGGAGAACCCGATCAGTTCAGCGGTTAGTCAGATCCTTTGGTACAGACAGACATCATTGTTTAAGGATTATATTTAACAAGGATGACAACATCAATAAAATCGAAGCTCTAAAATATTATTACAAAGAAGCGCGGCTACTTTATAACTAAGCAATGAAGTTCTACAGTATGTCACTGTAGCTCACTTACACGTCAACAAGTATGCTAATAGTTATTTATCACATCGTATTATAAACAGCTTTCTGCGGATATAGAACGTACAATTATAAGATTAAAACCAGTTTTTTTAGCCCCGAGGTGCCAAAGAAAGCTGGATATAATATGATGCTAGACATAGTTTTTTCGTATGGATGAAAAACGGTTCCTATCCACCGGATTCAAGTGAATATGAGAAAGAAATAATCCATATATGATTGTTTGTAAAAACAAGGATGACAACACAAATAAATGCGAAGCTCTGAAACGGTAGGCCAAACGTACTTTAACACTTTTATAGTGTCAGATCTTAATAAGTAGAATATACATGTAGATGCCAGAGAATATAGGGATGCTTCGCTTTTAACATTGTACTTTGTATTCCAAAATTTAGATGAATAGGATAATTATGAAAAATTGTTGTAGAAAAGTTAAAAATCAAAATGTTTTAAATACTTTCTGATAATGATTATAGAGTTACTACGCTTTCTAAATTGTACCTAACTACAACAAGAATAACAATGTCAAGTTTGAAATCGGTGGGAAAACTCTAATATGCCTATATCAACGATAAGAGCTATCCGTTACGGAAGGACGGACCCACCCCAATTAAAAAAAAAATTCGCTTTTAAGAAGGATTAGCAGACACTAGTCTCAATATTTCTTTATCATACTACTAGCGGCTGCGCTTCTAACATCTAGGAGCTCTGTATCCGAAGCCGTAAGCAAAGTAGGAAAATAGCCTAAAAACAAACTTAGAAATAAAGAAACCATACAGGGACCAATAAAAAGCTTACATACTTTATATTTAGAATTGTACTACAACTCTGTTATTTTTAAACTTTTTTTTTCGCGCTACAAATGGATAAAATTTTCCTTCTTTTTTTCAAATCCTGTTATATAAAGTAGCAAGATTTTTTTGTCTGTAACGAAGGATCTCGCTAACTTCTTCATTGATATGGTTCTCCTTTACAGAGTAGCTTCTCACAGGTCCTAGAAAAGAACTATTTTTACTTTTTTAAAAAGATTAAATATGGAGGGATAGACTTAACCCTGTCCCCCTCAAGGGCCCCTAGAGACATCTAGGGACGGATCCGCTACTAAATATAAAAAGTACACTATAGCATTATCAAATTTACATATTTGAAAGCAAAAGCTTTTCTATAATTCGGGTCGGTCCGTCTGTCCGGAACGGATAGCTTTTTTTCGTTAATTTAGGCAAGTTAGAATTGTCCTATCAATTTCAATCTTTGCTTGTGATTCCTGTAGTAGTTAGATACAATTTAGAAAGCGTAGACACTATAATTTTGTTGATTTTTTTACCTTTTTAATTTATCTAATTATCCGATTGACAAAGTAAAATATTTTCGGCGAAGCAACTCTATAATATCCATAAACAAGGTTATGTATCAAGCAGTTTTTTAACAAATTTACTTAGAATTTTGCTTCGACTCTTATACATTTATATTCTGATTGTTCAGTTCTAACACTATGCAAATGTTAATGTCCGTTAGTCCTACCGTTTCATAGCTTCTCTTTTATGGATATTGTCATCCTTGTTTTATCGATGAAAAACTAAAATTAAAAAAATAAATAAAAGCATTTTTCAACAATTATATAATTCATTTAAGATTAAATAACATTATAAATACTAGCATTTATAACTTAATAACAATATGACAATAATTAGGTACAATTACTTAGTGAGATAATCTTTACAAGCCCATTTTAAATTAAATAAATTAATTTTGATATTTGAGTATTTATAAGTTTATGATTAAATATTTGAATAAATATAATTAAATACTTTTAAATACTTTGTTTAACCATGATTCAAATAAATATATTTTGAAACATTCTCAACAATTTTTAAAATATTTGAAAACGCCTTTTTTATTTTTATTTTTGTTTAACTCTGTTTTGTATTACAAAAAAATGAGCAACTTTTTATATATACTTTAATAGACCTTAAATATTAACGTCTGAAATGTTAGTGTTAAAGTTTATTTGATCCTCAATATTGATAGGTTTATATTAGTTACTTGACCCTCTTTCCTGAACCTTTCTTTTCTGCTTCAATTTTCTTTTTATCCTTGATCTTATTCACCTGAAAAAATATGTATGAATTTATCTTAAGGATCTTAAAGTAAAACACTAGAGAGAAAGGGATTAAATAACTGTATGTCCCATCTCAAAGGACCTTGTGCCGACTCTCTATTGGGTCTTTGAAAATTAAACAATATTAACACAGCTAAGTAGCAGAAACCTATTTGATAGCGGACGAAAAAGGTCTTTGGAAAAGTGAGCAGGTAAGTATCTGCATAATTCATCTATGCCATTTTCATTTTCGCATTGTCATTTTTTACTTGCCAGTAAGTTGTTCTATGAAAAAAAACATACAAAAAATTTTGATTTACTCTCTTAGGAATAACATATATTTAATATTTATTCACTTTTCAGAAAAACGTAAATATCAAGCAAACTGCAACATTAAAGGCGCTTTTATGGATGTTTTCATCATATGTTTTTATTAAAAAGTTTTGTACCTTGTTAAAATCATGTCTCCTATCCTCTTTGTAATCCTCAAATACTTCATCATTCATCATCACAGCAGTAGTTTCCTTAATAATGAATTAGTTATTTCTTGCATCGTATTTTAATCAGCTTTCCACGGATATAAAATGTACACCCATAAGATTAAAAACAGTTTTTTTAGCCCTGAGAAGCCGAAGGTACGGGCTAAAAAAACTTTAATCTTGTGATTGTATATTTTTTTTATTCGTAGAAAACTGGATATAATTTGTATGGATAAGAACCGGTGGATAAGAACCGGTTCTAATCCACCGGATATTAATCGTTTTCGAATGAATACGAGAAAATCTTTTTACTCTTAGGGAAGCTTTTTAAAATTGGATACATCCTATCATATAAAGTAGTAAGTTTTTTTTAACCCAGAGGGGCCGAATGCCCAGGCTAACAAAACTTGTATTCATTTCATGATTTTTATTTTAATAGTCGTGGAAATTGGGCTGTACTACGATGCAGAACATGATTTTTCATTATGGCTAAAAACTGGTTATAATCCAGCGGGTATTAATCGGTGGCCAAGCCATACTGGAATAATATTTACCTTTTTCTTTGGAGAGGTAGCCTTTCTAGTCAACCTGGGGGTGGGGGACGGGGTCTTGGGGGGTGATTGAGAGGCGGCAGCAGGCCTCCTGATAATCTCCACCCCCTCACTCTCCATCAAATTTGAGCTCCACTCAGCAAAGTATTGTTCACACGTGTAGTCCAGCTGTTTCATGGCCAGTGGACCCCTATGGATTTTCGGGGATTTATTTTCCTGGGCTCTTTGCATGTTTTGTGACTCGCGGATTTTCTGGGCTCTTTGCACTTTTGGCTCCTCCAGGTTGTGGATCCAGTCCTGGAAGAACTGTTCTTGGATGTAACCGAACTTGATGACATTTGGGAGTTGGATGGAGGTGGATGCAGGCTCCAGGTCTGCCAGGTTTACCATCCAGTCACTGAAGATTTCTTCCTGGGTGTAATCTCTTTTGGGTGCTACCTGAAAATTATTTTAAAATTAAATCTTTTTTCATTCTTTATCTTATTATATAGTAATGTTTTTTGTCTGAAGCTTAAGATCTTGATAACTACTGAACTGATTGGGTTCTGGATTGTAGGTAAGCATAGCATAGGTCCTGTGATGGTTTTTTGCTATTTAATTTTAGGCCATGGGATGGTTTTAAGCTATTTTCTACTAAAGATTAAAGAAACACATTGCTGGTTTTTTTCCCTAACACTTATAATTGACAAAGTATAGACAGTTTTTGCTCAGATATAAAAATGAAAAATTTAATATTATAACTGATGTTAGCCCGAAGGATGAAGGCCCAGACTAACAAAACTGGTGATAATCTTATGGTTTTAGTTTTAATATTCGTGGAAACTTGTCTGTAATTCGATGCGATACATAATTTTTCAGTATTGCTGAGAACCAGTTCTAATCCAGCGGATATAAATCATTTTGGAAGCCACACTTGGAAATGATTATACCTGTTGCTGTTTTTTCATAGGTTTCATGTTGAGAGCTCTTTCCTTCTTCAGGAGAATTTCTTTGGTAAATGTTCTGCTGGGTTTCATTATCTTTCTTCCAGTTAACTTCATTGGGGGTAGCAATATCTTACCCTAAAAAAAGATGTTTATAGTGCCTATAAAAAAATGACGTCATACAATTCAAATGACCAATAATAGGCCGTTAAACAGACTAAATTACCAATGGCAGGTCATAATACATTTTAATTGACTAATGGTAGGCAAGTTTAGCGTAATTTTTTATAGGGACTTTAAAAAGCTTCTAAAATTTAGTTCTCATCTATGGTTGGCTTAACTACTTTGGGGAGTTTTACTGACTTTTATTTGTTGGTTCATTAACTAGAGAGTCCCAACGTTTTAATCACTAATTGTAATCTACAGAAGAAGTAATTTTGTGTATCATCATTGCGTATGTACATAAATTTATCGGCCATTGTCTAATCCCTTTAGATCCTTTCTATACTTTTTTTTACTGATGTACATCCCCATTGATGATACACAAAATTACCCGTTCTGTCGATCAAAATTAGTAGTTGAGCCGTTGGAACACTTAACTTAATCAAAAATACCATAGTCCCCGAAGTTGTTAAGTCAACGAAGAAGAAAACTCTTATTATAAAACCTTGTTTGACTAGTGTAATTTACAGCCCAATGTCACCTCCCTCTGGTTTTTACTTACCCTAGGAAGGTTAGGAAGGGCGGAAATGGTGGGTCTACCACAATCCAGGTTTCCATTCATAGTCATAACTCCGGGCAGACTGCCGGAATTAAGGCCAGGAATACAGGTTGTGGTCGCCAGGATGTCAATATCTTCTGGTCTGGACGCAGGCACGTGGAAGTTGTGCCTGAAATAATATCTCAGTTTACTAAAAGTTACCAAGAAGGTAGTCCCCAAAGTTGTTTATTAGGCTAACAACTTTAGGCAATTTATTGAATTCTTATTGGTTGGTTCATAAAATAAAGGTACTAAGAAAGAGAGGGAATGTCTGATTGAGCCAATAGGAGAATCGCATCGGTACATACATTTAATTTCATTGGTTGAAATTTTGTACACATCTTGTTACGAATGCATGTTTTTTTTCATTTCATACATATATAAAAGTCAGCTGTAAACAGTATATTTTCTTTGTAGAAAGCTTTGCGGAATCAGAATTAATTGCCCAAAAATTTCGTTTAAATTTGAAAGCTTAGTAACGAGGTGGATTCTTAAAAAAAATTAGGCTGGCTACTCGCTGGTGAGGCAAAATTATTTTTGTGAAAAATCCTCCAAATCGAATAAAAACATTTACAAAAATTAAATAAAATCTTAAAAGGGTTATTAACATATGATTTTGTTTAATTTTTGTAGATTTTAATGTGCTTTTGGATGATTTTTCACAAAAATAATTTTGCCTCACTATCGAGTAGCGAGTCTATAATTTCTTAAGAATCCACATCAGCTTGAGTCGAAAGTAAACAATACTTTTGTCTGCTAGAAATGTTCCTTCTTAGATTTTACGAAAAAAGGGTTCAGAATATGCTTCTATTCTTCTATTTCTATTGTTCATAATGTTGAGTCTCCGAACGTTTTAACACTAATTGTAATCTACTGAGGGGTAATTTTGGGTATCATCATTGGGGCTGAAAAGTTATACACATTCTTATTGTCTCTAATGAGTTTATAAATTTCTATCTATAATCCTGTTTGATTTCTTGTATTGCTGTCTACCTTTTGTGTCTATCTGTATTCTGTCTCTCTGATTGTATGTATTTACTAGAGTTGGCTCGATATAACTATCTCCCTATTGGCTAGTTTTCTATATGCATATCTATTTCTCAATAAATCTATTTTCCTCACCCGGCATTACTATCTAAAAGAAAGTAAATATTTAATAATTTAAATGATTTTTAAAAGATTTTTTTAAATTATATTTTTTTCTTTACATTACCATCACCAAAGGGTTAATGATGATGATTACAATTTTAGTTTAATATTTGAACACACAAAATGTCGCCACAATCGAATTCTATTAAAACATAGTTTTCTTAAATTTATCATATTATAAATTTAAATTTTCTTTTTTATGATTAGAAATTAAATACATCAATATAAGGTAAATAGCAACATGAAATGAAAAAAATGAATTTATTTTTAATAAAGTAAAATAATGGGTCTTATCGTTCTGGGCAATGAGAGTTTATTATGGATTATTGGAGCACTATGAGTTTTAATCATATATTCCTTGGAAAACTTGAGCTCGTTTATAGACATTTATTTCCTATATAGATCTGACATGGATCTTGAAGCAATTAATCAGGCCGTTTTGTACATGTTAAAAATTGGAAGATTTCATTAAATAAAAGTAATCGCAAATATACTTAGTAAATAATTTATCTATCTAATTATTATCAATTTATATATCATTTGTGTCTTTATAAAACTCATTTTTTCTTTCTTTTTACCTATTTATGCATCCATCTTTCTATCTATCTATGCATCCATCTGTCTATATATCTATGCATCCATCTGTCTATATATCTATGCATCCATCTGTCTATATATCTATGCATCCATATGTCTATATAATATATATATATGCATCCGTCTGTCTACTAATCTATCCATCCATCTGTCTATTTATCAATGCATCCATCTGTCTATCTATCTAAGTATCCATCTGTTTATCTATCTATGCATCTCTCTAACTATCTATGCATTCATATGTCTATCTATCTTTGCATCCATCTGTCTATATATCTATGCATCCATCTATCTATCTATCTATGCATCCATTTGCCTTTCTATCTATGCATCCATCTGTCTATCTATCTATGCATCCATCTGCCAATCTTTCCATGCAACCATATGTCTAACTACATATCTATGCATCCATCCTTCTATATATCTATGTATCCATCTGTTTATCTATCTATGTATCCATCTGTTTATCTATCTATGCATCTCTCTAACTATCTATGCATTCATATGTCTATCTATCTTTGCATCCATATGTCTATCTATCTATGCAACCATCTGTCTATCTATCTATGCATCCATCTATCTATCTATCTATGCATCCATCTATCTATCTATCTATGCATCCATCTATCTATCTATCTATGCATCCATCTGTCTATCTATCTATGCATCCATCTAGCTATCTATCTATGCATCCATCTGTCTATCTATCTATGCAATCATCTGTCTATCTATCTATGCATCCATCTGTCTATCTATCTATGCATCCATCTGCCAATCTTTCTATGCAACCATATGTCTAACTACATATCTATGCATCCATCCTTCTATATATCTATGTATCCATCTGTTTATCTATCTATGTATCCATCTGTTTATCTATCTATGCATCTCTCTAACTATCTATGCATTCATATGTCTATCTATCTTTGCATCCATCTGGTAATCTATCTATCTATGCATCCATATGTCTATCTATCTATGCAACCATCTGTCTATCTATCTATGCATCCATCTCAATTTCTATCTATCTATCTACCTGAAATTAAAGAAGATATCAGCCCAGTCATTGGGTGTATAATCCTTCTTAGCTAAATGCTTGAGATAATAGGTGAAGCTTTGGAAAATATCCTCCACACTTTGCTGTTCAGTTCTCTTCAGGTTGGTCTTCAATGCCTCGGCATAAGTCTTGGGGGCATAGGGCATGGCAATCTCTTGTTTCAACATTTCTTTTCTTTGAGCTCTGCACCAGTGGATAGTTTTATTCTTCTATAATTCATGTTTAGAAAAATCAGGGATCTAAAGGGATAAGACAATTGCCAATAAATTGATATTTCAACCCCATTGATGTTTCACAAAATTACCCCTCTTTAGATTACAATTAGTTATTGAAATGATTGGATCATCAACTTAATGAACAAACCAACTCCTCAAAGTTGTTCAGCCAACAAATAAGAAAAGGTTATTATAAAACTTTGGGGGCTAGTGTAAAAAACAACCCAATGTCGCCTTCCACCCCGTCCAAAACTGCTAGAATTTATAGTATTTAACGGAACCTTTAAGATGTATGCTTTTTCAATATAGTGTAAGCTTTTTGGGGAACTTACACTTGTATCCAACTAAAAATATCCATTCCTATGAGACAATTTTCTCTGTCTAGGTTTTCTCTGTTTCTTCTTCATAAGATTATTCTTCCAGTCAGCAAAAATGTCGGCTGCGTCTTCAGCTGCCTGTAAAAGGATTAAAATGTATTAGCGCAGCAATAAATGTATAGTATAGCTTTATAATCAGACAACTATCTTGATCCCCCTGTTAGGGACCTTTTTCGACTGCTAGCAAATTGCTTTCTGCTCTTTTGTAGTGACTTTTCTGAGTTAATATTCCCGACGCTATTCGTTGATATTTAAAATTAAAAGTCGGAACAGGGTCTTCTTGAAGAAGAAATACAGTTTTTTTTACTCTCATAGCGAAGCAACTCAATAGATAGACCCTTTCTGTTTGTCTTATTGTTTGACTTTAGGACAAAACATAATACAACCTTAAAAATTTTCATTAAATAAAGATTCTTGCAAATAAAAAAATTAAAACAACTCAAACAAATCCGTGATCTAAAGGGATAAGACAATGGCCAATAAATTGTTGTACATTTCCAATAATGATACACAATTCGTGGTTGATACGAGTGGACACTCAACTAGATGAAAAATTCAATCAAATGTTGTTGTTAAGCCAATATAAAACTTTTGGGACTACTGCAATAAACAGTTTCCCCTTCCCTCCTTGCATGCAAACCCTTAAAAACAAATACTAACTTCCTTATTTATTATCGAACTTCAAATTTTACCTTTTCTTCCTTCTTCTTGATGAGGTAGTATCTCTTCTCACCATTAATTTCAATCTCCTATAAAAAAAAATGTTATATTTTTTTTCTATTTTGGGTATAGTCCTTTTCATGACAATGCCTCATAATAGGCGTTTTGTCGTATTTTCACAGTAAATTTTGATAGGTTATTTTAGGTTAGGTAAGGTTTAGTTGGGTTAGGTAATTGCCCCGCAGTGGCTAGAAATAGGGGAAAAGCTACTGAGAAAATACGACGAAACGCCTCTTAAGAGGCGTTGATACGAAAGGGACTATATCCAATATTTTAAATTATGATGACACAATTAAGAAATATTTAGGTGTTCTTAACTAATTATTATGACACAATTAATTGTAATTAATCCTATAATATAAAGTAGTAAGTTTTTTTTTTATCTGAAGCTTAAGATTTCAATAACAACTCTTCTACTTTTTTCTACTTTAGGTTAGCTCCACAAAGTATTTGTAATGGTTTTGGGCTTTTTTTATTTTCAAATGTAAGTCTAAGGATGATTTTAAGCTCTTTTCGAGCCATTTTGAATACAGAGCCTTTAGATTCTGTAAGTGCTTATTCCATCATACAACGAAAACAAAATAGTTTTTCTATAGTTAAAATATCCTCCCTAAAGATAAATAAATCTTCTAAAATTTATATTAAAAAATCTATCAGCAAAATATTACAAGGAGGGAGGGGATATTAGGCTGTTTATTACACTAGTCCCTAAAGTTTTTTTATTAACGTTTTCTTATCCGTTGGCTTGTACATCAATATATCGTCCTTTGTCTTATCCCTTTAGATCCCTGACAATAATACCTTCATGACATATTTCTTCCTCTCTCTTCTTTCCATCATTCTCTGGGTAGAGGAGCTTCCCCTGCGTCCTTTCAACAGATTCTTCTTCAGCTTTCTCTCTGTTTCTGTAGGCTTCGCTTCCTTCATCTAAATTATAAATAACATTAAATTATGAGAGTTATATTATCCTTAAAATAAAATAATAGGATCTCTATGTGTCTGTGTATCTGATCTGATATGGTTGTCCTTTACATTGCATTGTAGCCTCTAGTAGTTCTGGGAAAATTTTTAACTACTTTTGGGGGAGGTACAACAATACAAAATTTTTCTTTTCTTTTCCTTTTAAAACTAAAATAAAAATTAGGTTGATGTATTCTAACCTCCCCCATCCCTCAAGTGCCCCTAGAGGCATATGTAATTGTCATTGTTTAAATTACAATAATTTCTTTGAAACCACAGAAATTATCCCAAAACCAACCTTTTGCATCTCATTCCAGCCATCCTGAAGTTTCTTAGTAGTTCTGTAATCCATGGTGAAGTCCTTCAAGATGTCAAGAACTTCTCTATCATTCTCCTTAATAGATACATACATGAGAATCGAATTATAAACAGCTTTCCGAGGATATAAAGATCTACAATTTTAAGATTAAAACCAGTTTTGTTAGCCCCGAGATGCCGGTTTTGATGTTATGATTGTACATTTTTATATCCTCGGAAAGCTGTTTATGGTACAATGTTATACATAATTTTTCAGTATGGCTGATAACAGGAACGAATATTAATCGGTATTGAAGTGAAACTGAAAAACAGTATTCCTACAAATGTATTGTTAAATAGCCAGCAAGGCATAGACAGAAAGATGGATGTACCTCCTGCGAGGAAGGGGACATTTATTACACTATTTCCCAAAGTTAATAAGGTTTTCTTATTCGTTCGCTTTGGGGACTTTAAATGAACGTTGATTAGTACATGCATTAAGTTGAGTGTCAAAAATTTTAATCCACTAATTGTAATATACAGAAGGGGTAATTTTGTGTATCATCATTGGGAATTAAGTCAATTTATAGGTCATTATCTTATCCCTTTAGATCTTTGACACTCAATTGAATGAACCAACCAATCAAAAACCAATAAAAGTAAACAAGGTTGTTAGACCAACAAATAGGAAAACGCTATTATAAGACTTTGGGGACTCGTGTAATAAACTGTCCAATGTCCCCTCCCTCCTTGGTTAGATAGCCAGCAAGGCTTGAATAGAAAGATGGATGAACATTTAATAAAAAGATAGACATGAAGATAGAAAGACAGTAAAGTACCTGATACTTGATGGCCTTCTTGATTGGGTACTCAATGGCCATATTGCACATGGTACAAACAGGTTTCCACCAGGGGAAGGCAGCACAGCTTCTTGACTTCTCTATGCCGCCAATATTGTAAATGGGGATCTTGTTGGACATTCTGAAGAAAAGGAAATATTAAATATAACTGGAGATGCTCTTTATAGTGCCTATAAGAAGCATTTTATAGTGTATATAAAAAATCCTGGAAGGAAGGGGCATTGGGTTTTTTATTATACTAGCCCCCAAAGTTTTAAAATAACGTTTTCATATTTGTTGACTCAACATTTTTGAGGACTATTTTTAAATTTGATTAGTTCATTATGTTAAGTGTCCTAACATTTTCAACCACTAATTGTAATATAAAGATGTACTTCAATTAATTGGCCATTGTCCTCTCCCTTTAGATGCATTTATGAATAAAAACTGAACTTACTTCTCGCCATAAGCACTGTAGAGGTTCTCCATGTCCTTGAACAAGGCCTTCAGGTCGATACCTTTCTCCAGAACCTTGGTGCCCTTGGTCACGGGAGCTACTGGAGCAGACAGATACTTTCCCTAGAAAGTTTTATACAAATTATTTTAAATATTTATAATTGTTATTATTATAACTTTCAAGAATTGAAGCTTCCCTCTTGTTCATCTAAACAATATTTTCAAAATCAGATATTTCATATCCATATAAATAATAAGGAAACAGGATCTTTGTCTGCCTGTGCTCTAATGATCTCGCTAACCACAGAACCGATTTGGTTCTCCTTTACAGAGAAGCTTTTCATAGGTCCTGTAAAGGTTTATAACTATTTTAGAGGAGGCAACCACCACCCCCAAAGATAAATTTGTTTAAGAGGCGTTGCCGCTAGTTTTTAATATACCGTTAAAATAACTTTAATAGATACCTTGAAACCAAGGTTATTAATTTCTCCAAGTTTATCATGGTTCAGCTTGTTCAACCTTTTCTGGGTAACTTTGATAACCTGAAATATTAAATTTTATTTTTTTCATTTTTAAACACATTTTCTATATAAGATATATATATATATATATATATATATATATATATATATATATATATATATTATATAAGATATTAATAAACCTGTCTTTGAATTTTTTTCTCTTTAATTACATTTAAACATTATCTTGTTTTCTAAAAATTCTTGTACAATAAATGTCTTCTTCCTCAAATCTTTCCCAGATTTTTTCAAATACCACTAAGACTATAATGTTTACCCTGGATCTAAAGAGATAAGACAATGGTCTATAAATTGATGTACATACCCAATGGTTATACACAAAATTATTCCTTCTGTAGACTACAATTAGCGATTGAAACGTTTAGACACTAAGTTGGTAAACTAACAAATTAATAAGCAAACATTATTATACACTTTGTGTACTAGTGTAATAAACAGCCCAATGTCCCCTCCCTCTCTGTATATATTTACTCTATACCTGTTTCATCTCTCTTTTCCAGTGGGTGTAGATTTCCTCCTTCACGGGGTTGATAATGTCATCTCTAAAAGATATCATTACATTTTCATCAAAGAATCAATCCTATTATATAAAGTGGTAAGCTTTTTTTTGTCTGAAGCTTAAGATATCAGTAACTACTAAATCTTATCTATTGGGAAATCTTCTTGTAGGTCTCAGGTCGGTTTTGGGATATTTTCTTTTGAGATGTAGTTTTAGGCTATTTTTATGTCGTCCTCTTAATCCTTAAAAAACGGAGTCACTAGATGATAGATGCACAGTAGCTAGTATAAATAAAAATTTTAAAAATTGAAAAACTATTTCTAATTAAAAAGCTTCCACTGTTAGTTTTAAGTTACCTCTTATTGGTTCCTTCACCAGGAATAAACTTGACCGCCAGTTTCTTATCTCTGCTATTCTTCTTAAGTTTCTTCAGAGCATCAGATACAACTACCTCAAGATTAGACTTCCAATCCTTAATATATTATATATATATTCTCTCTGTTCATATTTAGTTTCTTCAGAGCATCAGATACAACTATCTCTAGATTACTCTTCCAATCCTTAATATATTATATATATATTCTCTCTGTTCATATTTAGTTTCTTCAGAGCATCAGATACAACTATCTCTAGATTACTCTTCCAATCCTTAATATATTATATATATATTCTCTCTGTTCATATTTAGTTTCTTCAGAGCATCAGATACAACTACCTCAAGATTAGACTTCCAATCCTTAATATATTATATATATACTATCTCTGTTCTTATTTAGTTTCTTCAGAGCATCAGATACAACTACCTCAAGATTAGACTTCCAATCCTTAATATATTATATATATATTCTCTCTGTTCTTATTTAGTTTCTTCAGAGCATCAGATACAACTATCTCTAGATTACTCTTCCAATCCTTAATATATTATATATATACTATCTCTGTTCTTATTTAGTTTCTTCAGAGCATCAGATACAACTATCTCTAGATTACTCTTCCAATCCTTAATATATCATATATATATTCTCTCTGTTCATATTTAGTTTCTTCAGAGCATCAGATACAACTATCTCTAGATTACTCTTCTAATCCTTAATATATTATATATATATTCTCTCTGTTCATATTTAGTTTCTTCAGAGCATCAGATACAACTATCTCTAGATTTGACTTCAAATCCTTAATTTTAAAATTATTTATTTTTATTTGTATACCTTTTGTTAATTTATTTTGTCTTATTTTATGTCATATATTCATGTAGAAATAATATTTTCCCTTATCGCTTTAAAACCAACAAGTATCCGGTGGATTAGAACCGGTTGGTTAGACGAAGTTTTTTTAAAGTGCCTATAAAAAAATATGTCATACTGGCCTACCACATTCAATTAAAATGTATACTGGCGCGGCCTGCCACAGGAAATTTAGTCTGTGTTTTAACCAATCGTTGATATTTTGTATTGTATGACGTAATTTTTTTTAAAGGCACAATAAGACTCATTAATCACAAATAGCTACAAATGACATTTAAAAAAAAAAAAAAAATAGTTAAAAGCTGGCCAGTTCTAATAACGGCTTCAGATGACAATTATTTGTTTATACAATTTATGTTGACTATACCTGGATAAGTTCATCAAAGTTGTTGAAAATTTCTTCAGTTGAAAGTTCATCGCTCTCCTCTTGCTCACACTCACTATCAGAGCTCTAGATAGATAGAAGATAGACATATAGATAGATAGATAGATGATTGGATAGATAGAAAGACATTTTTCCAAAGTTGAAAGTTCATTAATCTCATTTTCCTCACACTCAGATCTCTAGATAGATAGATTGATAGATAAATATGTAGATAATAAGTTAGATAGATAAAAAGACGAGAAGTATTTCTGAATTCATTATGTAACAAAGAATCTTTAATATTATGTTTGTTACGTAGTCAATATCCAGGCTTTTTATTAGGTTTTGCAATTTAGATTCTCATATCAATAAATTATTATAAGTTCGTTCTATTCTGTCAAAAAATTTAATTTTATTAGAACTTTGAATGTTGACTTTAAAGGTTTGAATTATTTTTAAAACCTATTTTGTATTTACCATAATGTATTTTTCGTAGGCTTAAAAGCTAGGTTGGTTCATTAAGTAACAATGTCAAAACTTTTTCACCATTTTTTTTATCTACAATATATAAGGGGTAATTTTGTTTATCAAAGCTGTGGGTTTTACCTCCTCATCCAAATTTCCTTGGTTAGGCCATTCCCACTCCTCCCCCTCCTTGATTTCAGTCAATGTAGCTCGCCTGAAAAGAAAATATGTTTTTCTAAAGAATTTGCAGGGAGGGAGGAGACATTAGGCTGATTATTACACTAGTCTTAAAAGTTTTATAATAACGATTTCTTATTCGTTGGCTTAACAACTTTGCGAACTTTAATTAGATTTTAATTGTACTGTTTTTTTTTAAGTTGAGTGTCAAAACGTTTCAACCACTGACTTTAATCTACAGAAGCGGTAATTTTGTGATCATCATTGGAGTTTTACATCAATTTATTGTCCATTGTCTTATCCTTTTAGTTCCCTGGTTGTGGTATATTTTGTTTATTTCTTGTTTTATAATTAGATTATTTGTGTTTATGAAACAATCAAAATTAAATCTTATTATAAATTAATCCTAGTATGGCTTTATTGTCATGTAATAAAAAATGTTTTAAATTTCAATATGAATGGATTATAAAATTAAAATTCTTTTATTTTTTTAAAACTTCAATGGTACTTATTAAATGCAAGTACTATTGGGAGGGTGGTGATACCCTCTCCCAAGATAGTTATAAACCTTCCAAGGATCTATAAGAATTAACCATGTAAAGGAGAAACATATCGGTTCAGCGGTTAGCGAGATCCCTCGGTACAAACAAACAGACATCCTTTTACTTTATCATAAGGATTATGTATTTGTTCTTTGTTATGTTTACTCTTTGTTCTAAGTTTTATTTGTTTGTCTGTACCAAAGGATCTCACGAACCGCTGAACAGATATGGTTCCCCCTTACAGGATAGCTTCTCATAGGTCTTGGAAAGGTTTATAGCTATTTTGGGAAAGGGTACCACCTTCCTCCCAAAAGAAACGACAGTAAAAAAAAAATAAGTTTCTCATTTTAAATCTCAACTGAAGACTAGGGGTTGGCCTCTAGGGGCGTATCCATTATCAATCTTTATTCCTATTAATTTTCTTGAATAATTCTAAAACAAAGAAAACAATTGTGTTACCTTATTCTTTTCCCTGCGGCTGTATTCATTCTTGTTGAAGCTTTGTTGTCTAGTATTAGACTGAAGTTGTTGTGATGCTGTGCGTCAATTTATAACCTCTGGGGTAAAGGTAAAGCCTGGCCGTTTGCCAGTTATACAACTTGGGTGTTCTGATATAACAGCGAGACAGGTGTCTTTAAATTTAGCAAAAGTAATGAAAATAAAAACAAAAAAAAATACTTTAATAAAAATGAATTGGCCAATCTTTACTGCTTTTGTTAAAATATTTAAACTACAAAATCCTTCTCTCATTTATGAAATAAATCGATCTGCGATCGTCTCTAACCCTACGAGGCTACCCAAAGACTCTCTACCTAATCTAACCTTAAGTAATAAACAAACAAAAAGCTAACAACATTATTTTCAATTTATTTTTAAAAAAAGGATGGGGGGTTATAAGTACTCAACTGTGCACATAGAGTGACCGATACTCGTTTAATTGTCAAACCTTTGTTTGGAAATGGTTATATGGTGTGATATTCAAAGAATATTGCAGATCATTCTAAATACTTTCAGGTACATTTGTGTACCTGGTAAAGCGATAGATAAAAAACCATTTGATTTAATTAACTTTATCTATAAAGTTTAATTTTGGATAATTTGTTCACAATTTTGCTACTAAATAATCATTAAACTAATTTTAATTATTTCTTATAATGTCTTCTCATCAATCATACTATTTAAATCACTAGCCTGACATAGTAGCATTGAAAATGTCTCTAGACATTCAGACATTGCAGTTTTTGTTATCATAAACCAATGTAAGGCATGGTTCAGCTTAAAATAGGCTTGTAGTTACAAATCAGCAGGGAGATGGGTGGGGGAAACTAGTGTAATTTTATAATTAGATATTTTCTTATTCGTTGGCTTAACAACTTTGGGGAATTTTTAAAATTTTTATTGGTTGGTTCATATTAAGTGCCTAAACATTTTAACCACTAAATGTCAACTACAGAAGGGTTTATTATCTGTATAATCATTGTAGATGTACATCAATAAATTTCGGCCATTGTCTTATCTTTTGCCTCATTTAAATAATTTAAAATATTGCCATTATTGCAGAAACACCAAAAATATCGCTGCAGGAAAAAGAAGGGTAGAAACAGGAGGAGGAGATGTTGACACTAAAAGCATAGTTAGCAGGGATATAAAGAGATAAGACAATGGCTAACAAATTGATGTACATCCCCACATGATACACAAAATTACCCCTCCTGTATGTTACAATTAGTGGTGGAAACGATTGGACACTCAACTTAACCAAACAATCAAAATTCAATAAAAGTCCCCAAAGTTGTTAAGCCAAAGAATAAAAAAACTGTATTGTAAAACTTTGGGGACTAGTGTAATAAACAGGCAATTGTCCCCTCCCTCCATGGTAGTTAGGCTCCAGGTAAACAAACATAAACAACAAATATAATAATGTACATTATTAGCGCAGCTAGGACAGGTACAAATCACAGAAAAACGTATATAAGTCATTTATGGCTTAAAATGTAAACTTTGGACTTTCTTTAGGTTTTTAGAAATATCTTCAAAAATTTGTCATTGCCCTTAGCAACAACTTATATTATTTAATGGTACAGTTATCCTTAGCAGAGAGAGAGGGGGAAATGCGCTATTTATTACACTAGTCCCCAAAGTTTTATAAAAATTTTTATTAGTTGGCTTAACAATGTTAGGGATTTTAGTGGAATTTGATTGCTTGATTCATTAAGTTGAGTGTTCAAAAGTTTCAACCACTAATTTTAATATTGAGAAGGAGTAATTTTGTGTATAATCATTGGGTATGTACATAAATTTATCGGCCATTGTATTATCCCTTTAGATTCTAGTATCTTTAGACTTTTAATTACAATGATATTGATAGGCATTTTGCTGATAGATGGTTTTATTTTATATTTAGTGGGTGAGGTTAACACATCCCTAACTTGAAATTCTGAAGGAAATTTCCCTTCGATTAAATTAGTGGTTGAAACGTCTTGACACTCACCTAAATGAACCAACCAATTAAAATACAGTAAAAGTCCCCAAAGTTGTTAATTCAACGAATGAGAAAACGTTATTATAAAACTTTAGGGACTAGTGTAATAAAAATTCAATGTCCCATTCCCTCCTGCTAAAAGTACTATTCTGGACACACAAATACAAAATAAAAAATGTTGATGTCGTAATGATGTCGTAACAATGTCTTTCATGATTATTTTCAAATTTGCATGTTCATAAAAAAATCCTGTAAACTTATATAACCGGAACGGAAGGGGACAATGGGCTGTTTATTACACTAGTCCCTAAATTTTTATTATACTGTTTTCTTATTCGTAGGCTTAATAACATTGAGTTTTTAATGGTTGGTTTCTTTAAAATAAGTGTCCAAATGTTTCAACCACTAATTGTAATCTACAGCAGTAATTTTATGGACATTATTGGGGATGTATAGTAAATTGTACATTCATTTATCGGCAATTGTCTTATCCCTTTAGATCCCTGTATAAAACTCTGCATTTAGTAGCAATATTGGAGAATTTTATGATATTTCATGTAAAAATTTGATATAATTGGAGTCGGTCCGTCCATTCGTACGTCTGTGATGTTTAGCTCTTTTCGTTAATTCAAACATTTTAGAAATTTCGTTTGGTAATAATTATCCTATTTAACTAATTTTGAAATAATGAGCAACAAAGCACAATATTATAAGCTGGGCATCACTATAATCAAATCATAAAAATGAAAGTTTGAGAAAACCCTAAAAGGGCGGAAAAATGGTTTTTTTACTAAACCTCAATTTTCTTATAATAAATTAATGATGGTCCTAGGACAAACGTCGGAGTGGACACTTGACCTTACCTAACCAATTTCGAACCTTATAGGTTTTTAAATGCCTAACCTCTGCGGGGGCTTATTTTTAAAATCATACCTTAACCTAACCTAACCTTTGTAGAAATACTTAATTAACTTTATAAATTAAACACTTCGACGTTTGTCACTCCTGTGTTTGTCCTGGAACCAATATGCCCAAGTTTAAAATGTATTTAATTATATACACTTTGAACTAAACAAAGCATTTGACTCGCTTAGCCAGGAAATGAATGTAGCAATTTTTGCAGGGATCTAAAGGGATAAGACAATGCCCGATAAATTAATGTACATCACCAATAATGGTATATACAATTACCCCTTCTTTAGATTAAAATTATTGGTTGGTACGTTTAGACACCAAACTAAAAGAACTAACCAATCAATATTCAATAAAAGTCCCCAAGGTTATTAAGCTAACTTTTGAAAAATATTATTATAAGACTTTGGGTACTAGTGTAATAAATAACCCGATGTATTTAATTATAGGCACTTTGAACTAAACAAAGCATTTGACTCGATAAGCCAGGAAATGAATGTAGTAATTAATACTTTCAGGGAACTAAAGGGATAAAGCAATGGCCGATATATTGATGTTTAACCCCAATCATGATTGACCCTTTTTTATTACAATTATATGTTGAAACGTTTGGACACTCCACTTAATGAACCAACCAACCAAAGTTGTTAGATCAACGAATAAGAAAACGTTTTTTTTAGAGAGACATAGAGAACTATAAAGTTTCCCCAATTTTCTAAATTCTACCCTTTGTAAATGATAGATATAAGAAAGTATAAGAGGGCTGTAGAACTATTTACCCCTCATTGTTCTCCTGCTTGTCTTATGATTGGAGTAAAACAATAGATTGGGCATGGATTAAAAAACTGTATGTCCCCACTCGTGGACCCTGTTCCGACTTTCAATTGGGTCTTTAAATATCAGCCAATAATGTCAGGAATATTAACATAGCCAAGTCACTATAAGAATGCAGAAATCTGGATCCAGGTAGTTGTTAGGTTTATATATCTATACTTATACATTTAGTGTCTCAAGTGCATTTGAAAACTGCATTAAGATAATGCTTAGAGTAGTCAGGTACAAGGAAGGAGGGGAGATTGGGCTGTTACACAAAGTCCCTCAAGTTTTTTTTATGATCATTAATCTTAATCTTAATCATTGCCGTCTTTTATTGAATTTCATTGGTTAGTTCATTAAGTTAAGTTTCAAAACGACAATAGGGATAATTTTTATAATTGAGGATGTACATTTTACATTATTTTATCGTTCATTGTCTTATCGCTTATGATCCCTGGCATTTGAAAAGTGCAATACGATAATATTTAGAGTGGTCAGGTAGATTTTAAACAAATATTTGCTCAAATAACACGAAGAACAATTATCTTTCATCTATTGTAAACAAATTGCTAATCATTTATAAAAAAAAAAATATTTCACTTAAGAGAAGAAAAGGGATGGTGGTTAGTTTTTAAGAGGTTTGTCTTTTTATGGGACAACTTTTCTAAGGAAGTAGGATGAGCCGATTTCCCAAGAATAAACCTTTGAGCACCTTCACTGTAAAGGAAAACCAAATCGGTACTAAAGTATACATTCTTTGTTTTAAAAATTAAACTTTAAATGTTTAATTTTGCGCAATCAAAGAAAAATTCAAATATTTGGCATAAATAAATATTTATCATCAACAGAGAAAACACTTTTATTATGGACATTTGAATTGGACGGAAGAACATTTAGAAATATAAGCGTCGCATTATAGATTAACAGCAAATGTACCTATATAAAACAAAATTAAAATAGGAAGTTGGGTTGGACTGTAAATACTCTAAAATACTCAATTGCACGTAAACTACCCTCAATCTAAAAAGCTAAATGTTAAACCTAGATTTAAAAGTCACATGAGACAGAAAAAAAACTCTTTTGCAAAGTATGTCAATGCACTTTTGAAATATAATTTGTTTAAATTGTACATTTTTTTGTACACAATAATGCTATTTTAAAAAGCTACTTAAAAGTTGATATCAAGGGAACACTAACCTAACTCAATATAACCTAACCTAACCTAAAGTTATTAACAAAGAAACAAAAGTTTACCATTTTCCTCTTTTATGTGAGTGGGTTGGGGGCGGGGGGGGGGGGTAAAAAAGTTAAATAAATCTACGCTTTCGATTACAAGAACTAATGCTACCCTGATAAATTCATAAAGTTCAGGTCCGAATTGTTGTACTTGCCATGGAAGCTTTTTAAATGTCTGGGAATGTTTTTTTTGCTATTTTTCTGATCTTATAGGGTCGGAGGGTGTTCATTTTTCGATATGCTTATTGTTTTCCAAACCCTTAATTGTTCAAATGTTGACCCGCTTTTTAGACGAATTTCTTATTTAATTTGTTGATATTTTGATAAAAGCATTTTTGTGGGTTATCGTTTCTTTCAAGTTTTTGCATTTAAGAATTCTTTTATTCATAAACTATTATTCAACTTCTAAAACTAGCCTAATAAAGTGAACGACCAAAACAATTAAACTTCCTGCACCCTTTCCCCCCTTTTTATTATGGCTTCAAAAAAAATTTCCCTCCACCAAACAATTTTTTGTTATATTCAAATCTGCAAGAAATTGGGGTAATTAACTTATATATCCCTACCCAAAGGCTAGGTCTAAAACATTTTTGATGCAAGCTTTTCTATAATTATGTTCGGTACGTCTGTGAGTCCAAAACGGTTAGCTCTTTTCGTTAATTTAGATATGTTAGAATTGTCCTATCGTTTTCAACCAGTTAAGTACGATTCAGTAAGCGTAGCAACTCTATAATCATTACGAGAAAGTCTCTACGCCAATTTAAACATCTTGCTTTTCCTTAAATACCATCTTGTATTTATGCAGGTTTGCAACACATATACTTGAAGACTTAACATTTATATTCTACTTTTTAAAATCTTATACTAAACAAATGTTAATATTGGTTTGTCCTAACGTTTCAGAGCTTTGCTTTTATGTATGTTGTCATCCTTGATATTATTAAAAAGCCATTAAAATGTAACTAAGGAATTGACTTAAAACAGTCCATCAAGATGTTTACATTTTTATTGTGTAATAGTATTTGTTGAATTCGTATTTTAAACTAGAATGACAACATCCATAAAAACTAAGCTAAAATAGCTCATATTAGCTAACAGTATTAGCATATAGCAAGGATCTAAAGGGATAAGACAATAGCAGATATTGTAACTCAATGATGATAAACAAAATTACCCCTTCTGTAGATTAAAACTAGTAGTTGAAACGTTTAAACACTCAAACTAATAAATCAACTATTCAAAATTATACAAGTTGTTAAGCCAACGAATAAGAAAACGTTATTATAAAACTTTGGGGACATAAACAGCCCTCTCTCCTTGAGCATATATGTTACACTGTTAGAGTTGCAATGATAAGTTTAAATAAATCAGATAATTCTTTCATGTCAAAAAAGCAGTTAAGCTAAAAAACCAGGGAGGGAGGGGACATTGGACTGTTTGGACAACTGCAAGGACAAAATTTTGATTGGTTGGTTCATTAAGTTAAGAGTCTAAACGTTTTAACCAACAAATTGTAATTTAAAGAAGGGGTGTTTATGTGTATCCTCATTGGGGATGTAAATACATTTTTAGGCCATTGTCTTATCCCTTTAGATCCCTGGTTACCCTGATGTTAAAAAAACTTTGATTTGACAAAGTTACAAATTAGGAACTATCATATTTATATCATCGCATAATAGACAGATTTCTGCGGATATAAAAATGAAAAATTACACGTTTAAAAACAGTTTTGTTAGGCCGAAAGGTCGAAGGCCCGTGCAAACAAAATTTATATTCATTTTATGATTTTCATTTTAATATTTGTGGAAAATTGTCTGTAATACGATACTATTATCATTATGGCTAAGAACACCTGATATTATTCGGTTTAGAAGCCATACTGGAAAACTGTTACCACCAGACCCTAATGATAAAAAGCTATGCTTTTAGAAAGTTACAAATAAGGAAATAACAAATATTTTTCTAAAGTTCTTTCAACAATTCTCCTTTCCTTCTTTGCAGGGAGGAAGGGGACAGTGCGCTGTTTATTACACTAGTCCCCAAAGTTTTATAATAACGTTTTCTTATTCGTTGGCTTAACAACTTTTTTTACTTTTATTGAAGTTTGATTAGTTGTTTTATTAAGTTAAGTGTCTAAATGTGTGAACCACTAATTGTAATCTAGGGGGTAATTTTGTGTAATTGCATTGGGGATGTACATTGATCGGCTATATTAAGTTGAGTGTCAAAACGTTTCAACCACTTATTGACATTTACAGAAAGTGTATTTTGTGCTTCATTTTTGGGGATATACATTAATTTATCCTCTATTTTCTTATCCTTTAAGATCCCTGTCTTCTTTTCCCTTTTTTTTAGCCCTTAAACCTCTCCTCTCCCCAAACTTTCTGTATTGGATAAGTGTTTTGCGTCGTAGTTATAGAAGTGAATGCACGAAAAGTCTGAATTACTTATTAAAAAGCAAAGATTTTCTTTAATTAATGCCAGTCCGTCCTTCCGAAACGGATAGTTTATTTAGCATGCTAGAATTGTCCTATTGATTTCAAATATTGCTTGGTGATTCCAGTGATAGTTCGATTTAGAAACTAGGCAACTCTATACTCGTAACAAGAATGTTCGTATGTCTATTAAAGAAATGTTAATATTTATCCTTTTACTAACATTTTTTCATTATCCTATTTATCTGATTATTGGAATACTGATTCCTATTATAACAAGGTACTACTTAATAAGCGGGGCATCTCTATAATCAAGTCCTAAAAATGTAAGTATGTCCTTAAACAGTATCTTGTACCTAAGCACATTTTGCAAAAAAAATTCTTAAAACTTTTTTTCACTTATACTTTTATATTTTGCTTAACCTGTTCTGACACTATACAAGTGTAAATGTAAGTTTGTCATACTGTTTCAGAGCTTCGCTTCTTTTGGATGTTGTCATCCTTGTTCTTTGTGTGTTCTCACTGCCCCTGTCTCTCCTTCTAAGAAAAGCTTAGTTTTAAAAGTTATATTTAATCACAGAAGTCAGAGAATATAGAGAGTTACAGCCTTCAATAATTCTAAAATAATATTAAGACGTTTTCTCCAATGCCCGAATAAAGGTTTTATCAATTAGTCTACGTGGTTTTAGGATTTTTTTGGCGATGATTTTATTTTATGTCCTGCCTTACAAAACTGAAGCTTAGTCAACCTAAATTTTGCCAGGGGAGGGGGTGGTGGATAAGCGCTTTAGTTTAAAACCATGCTTAGAGAACCAAACAAAAAATGTAATAAAACAAGGATGATAACATCCATAAAAGCGAAGCACTGAAACGGTAGGACAAACGGACATTAACACTTGTATAGTGTCTAAACTGAATAATCAGAATATAAAAGTATAAGAGTTGAAGCAAAATTGTAAGTTCATTTGTTGAAAAACTGCTTGATACAGGATAATGTTTATGGACATACTTACATTTTTAGGACTTGATTATAGAGTTGCTTCGCTTATAATATTGTTCTTTGTTGTCCCAGGAATCAATATACCAAAAATCAGATCAATCGAATAATTAGATCTCATAAAAATTTGTTGTTAAAAAAGTAGAAAAATCAGCATGTTTAACATGGACATACGGACATTATGGTAATGATTATAGAGTTGCTACGCTTTCTAAATTGTACCTAACTACTACAGGAATCATGATGCAAAGTTTGAAATCGATAGGACAATTCTAACATGCCTAAATTAACGAATAAAAGCTATCTATCTCGGACGGACGGACCAACCCTAATTATAGAAAAGCTTCGCTTTTAAAAATAAAAACGCTTATATGTGTTTAAAAACTGACCATCTGAACAGATTGCAAATGTTACCAAGGGAAAATAATAAAAAAATATCTTAGCCGTACGTCATAAGATTTAATAAAATCTAAAATAAAGAATAGAAAAAAAATATTAATAGGTTTATTTGACGATAAAAACTTTTTAAAAATTATCTATTTTCAGTTATAAAATTGCATTTAAAAGTATGCTTATGTAAACATTTTACCTAACTTAACTTGTACATTTTCTATAAATTTCAGAGAGGGAGGGGACATTGGGTTATTATTACACTAGTCCCCAAAGTCTAATAATAACATTTTCTTATTTGCTGGCTTAACAACCTTGGAGACTTTTAATGAACTTATTCATTTGGTAATCAAACATTTCAAACACAAATTGTAACTTACAGAAGGGTTATTTTATGCATCATCATTGGTGATGTAAATTAATTTATCAGCCATTGTCTTATCCCTTTAGATCCCTGATGAATTGGAATCATGCAACATTTATCAAAATTTATTTGTTTTTAGTGATTTCATAACAGTCATATCGTTAGTTTCAAAAACTAATTTACGGCTTCAAAATATTAAAATTGGTGCCAAATATTGCTAAATTCCCTAATTTTCATACTGGGGGTTAAACGTGTGAAAGAAAGGGGTTAAATAGGTATTTGATAAATATTGAAATAGCTATACATTTTCATACGGCCAGGATATCGTTGTAAATCACTAATTATCCCTTTCAAAAACTTAGCTAGACCGTTTAATTTTATTGGGCAATTTGAGTTTTTTAAAAAATAGTGGATTTCTCAAATAAAATAGCCTGTTCATATGATCACGGAACCTTCGCATATTACAAAAAAAAATTTCTAGCAAATTTTTTTTTTTGTTGAAATATACATGAAAAAAATAATGGAATTAAATACATGAAAAAAATTTAAATAGATATAAAATTTGTATAATAGATAAGATTTTTAACACTGAAAGGTTTTTTTACTTAATATTTACTTAATATGCACGTCATTATAAAGTATAAACATTGTTTACTGAAGCAAAATGTTGTCCAGATTAAATAGTGATTGTCAAAGAACCACTTTATCTTGTTTGACTTGTAATTTTACAGTTCGTATTTGTAAAGTAACGGCACTGCAGAAAAAAATTTATCTTCAGTTAAAATTTCCCTCCTTTTTATGAGGTTCTTATGATAATACTCCACCCCCCCCCCCCCCCTCTTTAACAGTTCATCTTAATAAACGGGTCAACATATGGGAGAGGGAGAGGATTAAGAATCAAATGAGAGATAAAAAACAAGTATGACAACTTCCTTAAAAGCAAAATAGTAGTACAAACAAACATTAACACTTGTATTTTGTCTGTTGTTATAACTGAATAATCAGAATATAAATGTTTAAGTGAAAACTAAATTATAAGTGAATATTATAGAGTTGCTATGCTTTCTAAATTGTACAATAGAACAATACTAACATGCCTAAATTCTAAAAAATCTATCTGTTCCAGATGTACAGACGGACGGACGTGCAACCAACCCCAATTATAGAAAAGAAAATTATGATAAGAGATATCAGTAAAGGACGGAGCGGCCTTGATTATAGAAAAGCTTCGCTTTTAAAAATTAGTCCTTAGAAACACATTCTTACAAAGGTATATCTAAGTTCTAACATTGTCTCACATAAAAATTAATTTTTAAAAGCGAAGCTTTTCTATATTTAGGGTCGGTCCGTCCATACGTCCGTCCGTCACTCCGTACGTCCGTCCGTAACGGATAGCTTTTTTTGTTAATTTAGGCATGTTAGAATTGTCCTATCGATTACAAACTTTGCATGATGATTCCTGCAGTAATTAGGTAAGATTTAGAAAGCGTAGCAACTCTATAATCAATTTTGCATCGACTCTTATACATTTATAATCTGATTATTCAATTTTGACACTATACAAGTGTTAATGTCCGTTTGTCCTACCAGTTCAGCGCTTCGCTTTTATGGATGTTGTCATCCTTGTTGTTTCTATAAATGCTCATATTTAAACTTCCTATTGTATAGGATTATGGGGGGTGGGGTGTGTTCACAGGGTTTTTTACCCCCCCCCCCCATATTCAATTGAATATGATTTACTTTACAAGGCATAGGAAAAAAACAAGCCGTTCTTATTTTCTCTGCTCCCTTCCTGAACTACAAATGAATTCTTAAGAGCAACTTTTTTTATAGGGAGGGGGAGGGAGATTAGAATATAGAATTAGTTTTTTTCTTCGGCACCTCGGGGCTAAAAAAACTGGTTTTAATCTTATAATTGTACATTCTATATCCGCAGAAAGCCGTTTATAATACAATGAAAGAAATAACTATTATTGTCCATGTTTTACCTTTTACTTTTATTTTGGCAGAAAATAGTAGTAAATCATATTCAATTGGATATGGGGGGGGGGGGGCAACTCTGTTTAACTTTAGCCAAATAAAGGAAATCAGAGGGTTTATCAACAAGGATGACAACATCCATAAAAGCGAATCAGTAGTACAAACAAACAATAACACTTGTAGATTGTCAAAACTGAATAATCAGAATATAAATGTATAAGTATAAACAGAATTATAAGTTAATATTATAAAGTTGTTCCACTTTCTTAATCTATCGGTTCTAGATGTACAGACGGACAGACGTGAAACCAACCCCAATTATAGAAAAGCTTTGTTTTTAACAGCAGTAGATATAATTAACACCCCTTCCCATAAATCTTTACAATAGGAACTTGATATGTTTAAATATGAGCAGTTTTAAAAGTTAAAAGAAACAAAATTTAACTTTTCACTTAATTAAGAAGCTTTATTGTTCATTGGTTCAGTGGTTAGTGAGATCCTTAGTTAGAGCATGACCTGGACCTTTCTAGGGAATAGGTAGAAAGCAATCAATTACAAATCTGCAAAATTAATCTTTTTTTTTAAATAGAATCTGTTTGTTTTGTATTGATTCTCTGCTTGTAAAACTTATATAATAAGCTTTTTTTTAAGCGAAGCTTTCTATGATTAGGATCGTTCCGTCCGTTCAGAACAAATAGCTATTTTTTGTTAGCTAAAATTTGAAATGGACATACGGACATTCTAATAACGAAAAGAGCTAACTGTTACAGACGTACAGACCGACTCTTAAAATAGAAAAGAAGTTGAGGTTTTGATTTGAGCAAGGGGTCGAACTGGAAACCTTACTTTTAATAAAGCAGAGCTTTTCTATGATTAGAGTCGGTATGTCCGTCAATTACGGTTAGGTATGTCCTTTAAACAGTATTCTGTATTTAACAATTTTACAAAAAAAATGACGTATGATTTTGTCAAAAATAATACAGTTATAAGTCCAATCAAACGAATGAGAAAACGTGATTATAAAAGGTTGGGTACCAGTATAATTTACACTTTACAGTCCATTCAATCCCTACTTGCCTTCCGGGTTTTTAAAAATGGACAAACAATGAAATAATATGAAATATACAGGGATATATTGAGAAAGAAAATTTGTAGTTAATTTAGCTTGCTAACATAGAACTCGTTTATTGTTCATTAGTTCATCTAGTAGAAGGGGAGTGGGTAGATTGGGGGGTGGGGGGTATGGTTATTTTAGCCAGCTATGAGTTTCACTTTATCAGAATACATGAAAATATGATGCAGCATCCAAGTAATAATATTTCGGTTGTAGTAGCGCCTCTAAAATGGAATGGACACACACACAAATAATCTATGGTTCATACCCAGGAATCTGAGGGGATTAGAAAATGGACTTTGCATTGATGTACATCACCAAAAATTATAAATAAAAATCTATACAATATAAAACATTGGTTGAAAAGATTGGGCACTACAAGTTCGGACCCTACCAATCACAATTCAATTTTGTTAACCTACGAGTAAAAAAACTTATTAATAAAACTTTGAGAACTTGTGTCATTAATTATCAAATGTCCTTAACAGTGCAGTGGTCCTTTTTTGGGATAGTATCGACTTTAAAATGGATTTATAATTACTTGGACATTACATCAGATTTTTATGTTCTATTAAAAAGTGAACTATTCGGCGGGCTAAAATTTATATCTCCCCCATTCCTCTTCTTTACCCCTTCCCTTCCATCCCGACCAACAAAAGTGAGGGAATATTGCAACCTACATTTTTCTCTTCTTGTAGTCGATATAAACCAATAAAATTGCATGTTGACAAGGATATTGATCAGAGATCTAAATTGATAAGACAATGGCCGATAAATTGATGTACATCGCTAATATTAATACACAAATTTACCCCTTTTTTTACTACAATTACTACAAATACTCTGCTTATATTTATTTAAGTCTCGTTGTAAGTAAAAGATCCCTCCCCTCCCCCTATTATGATGTATGATATATGATGAATGATCATCGGTCAACTTTTGCTAAAAGAGATGGGGGGGGGGGGAGTTCAGTATAGGTCAAATGAAAGTTAAATCCTAAAGGGTATTATTTCCTTCCATCCAAAGTTGCAAGTCAAATATGAATATGAAGGGGGGGGGGGGGGTGAGGAATATTTTTAAGGTTTAATTATATCAACAAGGATCACAACATCCATAAAAGCGAAATGGTAGTACAATCAAACATTAACATAAGCATAAATGTATAAGTATAATCAAAATTATAAGTAAATATTATATAGTTGCAACGCTAACCCACCCAACTCGAACTCTCATTGGTCTGTTTGTTTCGTGTCGTCCGACAGATTTTGCGCTCTCCTTGGTTAGGCTCGGAATTGGTAAAGTTAAAGCTAAGAAGATGTCTTTATTTATATTACTAGTAAGTAGTAAAGAGGAGGGAGGGGACTCGAGTATTATTATTATAAAGTCTCCTGTATTTATTTAAATGTATGATTTATGGGGATTAACCCTCGGAATATGGGGGGGGGGGGGTGGTGGTAAGTAACTGGTAACATGATATTACGGTCAGCCAAGGTGTTCGTACAGAAATGTTGTAAGAATTATTCTTTAGAAAATTCAAGCTATATTTTAAATTTGAGAACTTAAGTAACTGATATAGATATTATATTAATTATTATAAAAAAAAATTTTGTTTGGTATATTAGATAAATAAATAGCTATTTCTGATCATTGATACATCAAAGTCAAGCAATATTTTGAAAAATTAAGTATCACATATAGATATTATAAAAAAACCTTTGGTTGGTATATTAGCTACTTCTGAATCTGATGCATCATTGTAACCCCCCCCCCCCCACGCCAGAATTCATTAACAATATATGCACCTGTTTCTCTACTTTGTGTGTGACTCACGTATAAGATATTTTAAGAAATATGATTGGGGGGGGGGGGGGTTACATAACATTTTTAAAAAATATTACATAATTAATAAATCTACAAAATCCTATTTCTTCATTTGAACTGACAAACACAACAGAACATAAAGTAACTGGAAAAGTCAAAAGATAAATTAGCAATAACAACTTTGGAGACTTTTTTTCTTTAATTGTGATTGGTTGGTTTATTAAGCATGAAATGCTGCCAAAATGGAAATAAAAAAACAAGCGAAATTAGCAATAAGAACTAAGATTAACTATCTTGATAATCTGGCTACGAGATTGCGTGATGCTATAAAAAAAAACTATTCACCAAACCTCTATTATTCCAAGTCATAAAATTCTAGTGAGGTCATAAACCTTCTTCGTATGTTAATATTTTCCGGAATTTTTATGATTTTCTGACAATGTTTGACCGTAAAGATATGTGAACATATGTAGTATTTTACAAATACATCCCAAATCTAGCATAAGTTGACCCCTTCTCTCCGTATGAAAATGTTAACAGAGGTGTGAAGTCTCAATTTCCGGTCGTTTGAATATATCGGGGAATTTGTATATTTTTAGGGTTATTTTAGTATTTTGAAAATATTGAAAACAGTAACATTTCTCTACGAAATCACCCATCGTTTACGATTTTGAGTATGTTTTGAAAAATACTATAAACTAAAACTATCATTGTTTCATAAATTCTTTAAAATTATTTGGTAAAGGTAAGTTAGTAAGGGGGTTATACCCCCCTCCGGGCCCTCCCCCAACCTAAATTAAAGGTTCCAATAATGAACTACTGTTTATTTTCAAATGCAAAGCTTTTCTATAATTAGGGTAGATCCGTCCGTCCGCCCAAACATCTATATAAGTAAGATCTTTTCGCTAATTTATACAGTTAAAATTGTCCTATCGATTTCAAACTATGTATGATGATTCTTAGAAGAGCTAGGTATGATTTACAATATTGTAAGCAAACATCTCTACAATCAAGTCCTAAAAATGTGATTAACCTTATCCAGCAGTTTTGCAACAAGTTTCCTAACTCTACAAAAGTCGTTGCACGTCTGTCCTACCGCTTTTTTGGATGCTATAATCATTGTTGTTTATTAGTTATTCTTACTCAAGGGAAACCTAATAAGCTCGACTAAATATGAATAAACATGTCCCTGTTTTACCCATAAATAGTTTTTAAAAATATTACCGTCTGTGATTTTTTAAATTCAGGTCAGCCGGACGAATGTAGGGCAGGGATCTAAAGGGATAAGACAATTGCCGATAAATTGATGTACATTCCATATGATGATACACAAAAGTATTGGTTGAAACATATGGACACTCAACTTAAAGAACCAACCAATTTAAAATTCAATAAAGTCTCCAAAGTTCTTGAGACAACGAATAAGAAAACGTTATTATAAAACTTTGGGGACCAGTGCAATAAACAGTCCATTGTCCCCTCCCTCCCTGGGAGATATGCGTATTTGGCGCATAGACATATCCTTATTTGTTTTGGTCAATTCTACATACACTTTTTCAACAGGGATATCATAGAATGTTTCAATAAAAAGCTAAAAAATAGTTTTAAAAATCTATTATTTTAATAATCCTTTATAATGTAATTTATAAAATAATGATTCCTATGACTATTAGATAAAATTTAATAAGTATAATCAAAGAGGGCGGTAGGTTGTGCTAAAATTCCTTTTAGGTGTGAGTTTTAAGACTAAATATTAGTGAATTTTTAAGCCATTTTTACGAATTTAAGCAAAATCTATCTCCCTCTTTGTTAAAATTCGTTTTTTTGAATGTTGTTATCCTTGTTGTCATGTCCTATAATTTTCAATGGCCCTTTCTATGTGTTGATATTTAGGGTGAGAGGGGACATTAGGCTGTTTATCATACTAGTCCCCAAAGTTTCTTAAAAAAACATTTTCTGATTCGTTGGCTTAACAACTTTGGACACTTTTTTTCAGGTTGAGAGTCAAACAGTTTCAGTCACTAATTGTAATCTATTAGAAAAGGTAGTTTTGTGTATCATCATTGGGGATGTACATCAATGTTTAGACCTTTGTCTTATCCCTTTAGATCCCTGGTTGAAATTTGCTTAGTGACAGGTATTAGGAAAACAACAACAAATGACTTGGAAGGGTGGTGCGTTGTGGCGCATAATAGAGTTTCCTAGAGTTTTTTTAGTCAAGCTTCACATAGTTCCTTGCATGGTTTTAGGCTAATCTATTTTAGATTTAAGCTTTGATTAGCTTAAGATTTATTTCTACCCCTTTCTTGCTCCTTTAGATACATTCTCAAAAATAGCTTTAAACCCTTTCAGGACCTATTAGAAGCTAAATTGTAGGGTTAAAAATTTACTACAGAGTATTAATCACCCTTCAATCATATTTTGACCATTCTAATTAATATTAATTCTGTACATAAAGCGCAAAGCAAGCTAGCTTCATCACGCCGGTCAAAACATAGGTCAGCTGATCCTACTACGCATTTAACTACGCTGCTAGGCAGAGATATTTGTACCTGGGATAAGACAATGGCCGATAATTTGATGTACATTTCCAATTATGATACACAAAATTATCCCGTCTGTAGATTAAAATTAGTGGTTGAAACGTTGGGACACTCAACTAAATGAACAAACCAATCAAAATTTAGTAAAAGTTTCCAAAGTTGTTAGGCAAAAGATTTTAAAAAGTTATTAAAAGACTTTGGGGACTTTGAACAGTCCAATGTCCCCTCCCTCCCTGCATTTAACTAAGCTGCTATGCAGATGAACTGAAATTAGTTTCCGAATGTGAACACATTTTCCTAGGTGTTTCCCAATCCTATCTTAATATTTGCTACTAGCTAAAAAACCTTCAAACTTCAAAAAAAAAATCAAAATTTGAATGTATTAACGATTTATACATTATACATTCAAAGTTTTAATTTTTCAAATTTTGATTTTTTTTTTGGAAGTTTGAAGGTATTTTAGCTAGTAGCAAATATTGAGATAGGATTGGGAAACACCTAGGAAAATGTGTTCACATTCGGAAACTAATTTCAGTTCACCGCTATGCAGTGGGTTATGTTCATACATTACAAATTGTTTACATTGAAGTTACATAGCGAATCTGTTCAATTTAGGAAACACATTTATAATAATAAATTTATTATTTTTTGGATCATACACCAGATTATCCTGTACTCTAATAAAGTGAAACTTGTAGCTAGCTAAGATAATAATACTAAATAGAATTTAAGCCCTTTCTGTTTAACAATATTGTTAGAATACCAATATGCACTTTATCACGTAGGAGATAAGATAGGAGATAGAGACATACTACAAAATAATATATTGCTAGATAAATAGATTGAGAGAGAGTTATGTAGATAGATAAAAATGTTCAAGAGGAAAATACTTATATAATTTAATATTCAGTTTTTTTTAGTAAAGGCAAAGAGAAACAAAAAGCTTATGTTTTGTCTTAAAATTCTAAATTACATTTTAAAACCCGAAAAGTAGAATTTGGCAAATGAAATAAAAGCTATTTATCGCATCGTATTATAAACAGCTTTTCGACTGAAATGAAAATGTACAATTATAAGACTAAAATTGGTTTTAATATTATGATTTTACATTTTTTTATTCGTAGAAAACTGAATGTATTACGATACGATACATGATTTTTAAGTATGGCTTAGAACTGGTTCTAATCAAGCTGATATTAATCTTTTTTGAAGCCATACTGGAAAATATTTTACACACCCCTTCAATGAAGTATAACAATTTAACAGACAGTTTTGTAAAAAAAAGAATGAATGTTTTGAAACTGTCTTGCTTAGTGACAACACACAAAAAAAGAAATATTATGCAGGGATTTAAAGGGATAAGACATCCTAAATTATAATACGCAAAGTTACACTTTCTGTAGATTACAATTAGTGGTTGAAACGTATGAAAACTCATTTCATTAACCAACCAATAAAAAGTCAATATAAGTCCCCAAAGTTGTTAACCCAGCGAAAAAGAAAACCTTGTTATAAACTTTGGGGACTAGCGTAATAGACAGTCCAATGTCCCCTTTCTCCGTGGTTTTTAGTATACAGGAAAAATGATACAATAATAAAAAAACAAAAGCAATTTCTTCAAAAGAAAACATGGAAGTAGGGGTAACAAGGCAAAAACTTTGCCAGAAGTGTAGACAAAAAATATAAAAGTAAGAGGATGTTTATTTGTCTTCAATACCGAAGGATCTGAACCGATAAAATTCTCATTAAAAATCTAGCTTCTCATGGGTCCAGGGAAGGTTCATAACTATTTTTGAGAAGGGTACTGATCATCTCTCCTAAAAAATCGCCCTAAAAAAATGTGTTTTAGCAATAAATTTTCTTTTTCTTTTTCAAGATTTAATTGAAAATGGGAGAGTAAGGGCGTCTTTCTACCCCCCATACCTCATGTCCTCTGAGAGGCCTCTAGGGGCGAAGTTACTAGTTATATAATAAGGAGCTATGCTACAACATTAATAAAAGTTGTATAATAAGTGTATAAAGAATACACCATACAATAAACCCAGGAAGGAAGGAGACAATGAACTGTTTATTACATTAGTCCCCAAAGTTTTAGAATAACGTTTTCTTATTCGTTGGCTTAACAACTTTGGGGACTTTTATTAAGTTTTGATTAGATTGATTATTAATTTATCGGCCACTGTCTTATCCCTGTAGATCCCTGGAATAAACCATCCATGAGATAGCCTGATATCTAGTTGCCGAATGTGTACGCAGTTTCCTGAGTGTTTCCTCATCCTCGCTCAATATTTACTACTAGCTACAAATCTTCAAACTTCCCTTAAAAAAATCAAAATTTGAATGTGTAAACGATTTATACAATATACATTATAAATTTGAATTTTTTAAATTTTGATTTTTTTTTTTGAAGTTTGAAGCTTTTTTAGCTAGTAGTAAATATTGAGCTAGGATGAGGAAACACTCAGGAAACTGCGTACACATTCGGCAACTAGATATCAGGCTATCATCCATGACCCTGAACTTCAAACAACACGACAATCAGGGATCTTCAGGGATAAGACAATGGATGATATATTTATGTATACATAATAAACAATCAAGATTTATTAAAAACACCCACGTAGCAATGCATTTTTAAAACTTTGGGTACCAGTATATTCTTTACTCAAATATCCCATGAATCAAGGAAAAATAACAATCAAAAACAATATTTTATTCCTTTTTTGTATTGTATAATGAAAATGAACTAAGCATTAATTCATAGTTTATATTCAAAAATGTTTGTTTTTTAAAAGGAAAGTAGAAAGAACCCCAAAATCTTATGTTCTTTATTCCATGATCCCAATGAGACACTAGAATATGCGTAATGAACAGAAGGACAGTTGAACATAGATAAATTGTAGAGTATCTTTGCTAATTATCAAAATTATTTTTAACATTTAACAAGCAATAAATAAATGTTGTGCCCATAGTATCTAGGGGCTTTATACTTGAAGGACTAAGGCAGGGCAGAAAAAATAGCCTTAAACCTTAACCATTCCATGACATAAATCTAAAAGTTAAATTAGCCTTCCTTAACTTGAGAACATAATCGGTTCAGTAGTAGTATCAAAATCTTAAGCTACATACAAATATTACTTTTTTTATAATACTAGCGACTCTATATTCGATGGGATATGGAAGTACAGAAAAATTGGCTAAAACCATACCCATACTTTTTTATAAAAATAAAATAGTCTAAAACCATCCCGGAACCTTTCAGAAGCTTCACTGTCCTGACCTTTCCACCCTATCAGTTCCACGGCTAACGAGATCCTTCGATACAGACAAAAAAGCTTACTACTTTATTTAATACTTTGTATTATAGATAAAAAGAGGTTATAATTCCTAGAAAGTTGCAGAAGGATGTGTAGTGTCCAGGAACCAGGTTTTGGTCCTCAACCTCTGGAAGGAAAAGCGTAACTGCTGTAGGTTTGTGTTAGTGAGAGAGGCACTGGATACTGCACTGTAAAGCAGGGATCTAAAGGGATAGGACAATAAACAATAAATTAATGTACATCCACAATGTTGTTACACAGAAATACCCTTTATTTAGATACCAACAAGTGGTTGAAACGTTTGGCCACTTAACTGAATAAACCAATCGATCAAAATTCAATTAAAGTCCCAAAAGTTGTTTAGCCAACGAATAATAAAACCTTATTAAAACTTTGGGGACTAGTGTAATAAACAGCCCATTGTCCCCTCCCTCCCTGGAACTCTGGACTGTAAAGTCATTCTTCCTCGTACAAATATAAAACAACAAAAAAAGACAATTATGACAAAAAATGTTTTATGAAGTAGCGATTTTTGTATGAAACTAGAATGACAACATCCATAAGTAGGTTAGCAAAATATAATGGATTATACCGGTGAACCTTCTATATTAAATATCAGCAAAAAAATCACATTTCCCCTACTGACGGACTGATATGATATGAATTATAGAGTAGCCTCAATACTAAAAAAATAAGTTTAGAAAGGTTTCAATGAATTTTAGTTTCCTTTTTGTCATTGGGTGATTTCATACTTTTTAAAGGCATCTTCATCTATGGCGTAAGTTTGGAGAGAACTCTAATCTTATTATTAAAGTCAAATTACAGACGTAATGACATTCAAGTTAAGCAGTAGATTTGCTACAAAATTAAATCATTTTTGTGTTTTACATTTTGGTATTAAATCTAATATTGTTTTATTACGTAAACTGATAAAAAGCCAGTTTTTAAGTTTCAATTATCTATTTAACTGGCCACAAAATAAATTGCAATTTGAATAGTTATTTATCGCATCGTATTGTGAACAGCTTTCCGCGGATATTATAATGAAACTTATAAGATTGAATCCAGATTTGTTTGCCCTGAGGGGCCGAAGCTCCGGGCTAACAAAACGGGTAATAATTTCATGATTTTATTTTAATATTTGTGAAAAGTTTTCTGTAATACGATACTATACATAATTTTTCAGTGTGATGAGAACCAGTTCTTATCCAGCAAATATCAATCGGTTTAGAAACTATACTGGCATATTATTTTTAATGAAGGAACACCTATTCCTCTATCTTTTCCTCAATTATTCAACAAACCTCTTCTCCCCCTTAAATTCACCCTTTACTCTGATTTTACCATCAGATCCAAATCTCCATGGAGTTAGGGAACAATTGGCTGATTGTTACACTAGTCCCCAAAGTTTTATTATAACGTTTTCTTATTCATTGGCCTAACAACTATAGAGGTATTTCATTGAATTTTGAATTTTCAAACTTTTCAACCACTAATTGTTAAATTTTGGTATCATTATGATGGGAATGTGCATCAATTTATCGGCCATTGTCTTATCCCTTTACATCCCTGCAAATCTCTGTCCTCTTTTTCCCCCTTTCTCCGTTCTCTTACACTACCCTCCCGTTCTTTCAACGTTTTGCAACTGCATGAAAGGGACAGTATTCTTTACATTACATATTTTTTTTTAAAAGACAATACACATAAGCATTTAGTGGTAAGACTTTGTATAATAAACTTGCTAATGTTACAAATGAATATATAACTAAAAAAACAGACATTAGTATAGTCTATTTTTTGTTTCCTAAAATATTTCCTACACGGATAACTGTCAATAAAAGCATAATAAAAATACAATTTGTGTAATAAAATAATTTAAGACAGTTTACCCGACCTTACCAAAGCTTTTAACAAAAATTTCATCTTTTTTTATAAACATTACAATTTAGTAAAATTGCTTTGAAATGGAATCTGAAGGGATAAGACAATGGTCAATAAGTTGATGTGCAACCCCAAAGATGATTCACAAAATTACCCTTATTTTAGATTAAAATTAGAGGTTGAAACATTTGAACACTCAAATTAATGAAGCATTTATTATAGAACTATGGGGACTAGTGTAATGAACAGCTTAATGTCCCCTCCTTTCCTGATAATTGGATCATGATTATTATTTGTACAGCAACAAAAGTAATTTTTTTCTTTTATACTTTTTTGTTTCACATTGTCTTTTTATGATAACAAGAGGGTATATGTGCAAGGAAGAGAGAGGTGTCCAGAGGGGGGGGGGGGGGCAATGGACAATGAACCTAGTCCCCAAAGTTTTATAACGACGTTTTCTTATTCCTTGCCATAACAATTTTGTATACTTTTACTGAATTAAGGTTCATTAAGTATTGGTAGGTATTTCATTGAATTTTGAGTTTTCAAACTTTTCAACCACTAATTGTTAAATTTTGGTATTATTATGATTGGAATGTACATCAATTTATCGGCCATTGTCTTATCCCTTTACATCCCTGCAAATCTCTGTCCTCTTTTTCCCCCTTTCTCCGTTCTCTAACCCTACCCTCCCGTTCTTGCAACGTTTTGCAACTGCATGAAAGGGACAGTATTCTTTAAATTACATATTTGATTTTTAAAACATATAAACATTTGTAAGCAATACTTTGTAATTTTTACGAACGAATGAATATCTAAACAAGGATGACAAAGCAAAGCTCTGAAACGGTAGGACAAACGGACATTAACACTTATATAGTGTCAGAACTGAATAATCAGAAATGTATTAGAGTCGAAGCAAAATTGTAAGTAAATTTGTTGAAAAACTGCTTTATACATGATAATGTTTATGGACATACTTACATATTAAGGACTTGATTACAGAGTTGTTTTACTTATAACATTATACTTTGTTGTCACAGGAATCAATGTACCAAAAATCAGATCAATTGGATGATAAGATCAAATAAAAATTTGTTGTTAAAAAAGTAAAAAAATCAACATGTTTAAAATGGACATATGGATATTTTGGTAATTATTATAGAGTTGCTACGCTTTCTAATTCGTACCTAACTACTAAAGGAATCACCATAGAAAATTTGAAATCGATAGGACAATTCTAACATGCCTAAATTACAAAAAAGCTATCCATTACGGACGGACGTATGTATGGATGGACGGACAGACCCTAATTATAGAAAAGCTTCGCTTTTAAAAAAGAGGTTACTTAATTTAAAACTTTTTAGCTACTGATAACTGTCAATAAAAGCATAATAAAAATACAATTCGTTATAGAAAATAATTTAAGACAGTTTGACCTTAACAAAGCTTTAAACGATTTTTTTATGCTAAATTCTATATTCTTTTTTTTTGTTGGTGAACATTACAATTAACTTAACCCTTTACAGTCGGGCCCCTTGCCGCACCTTAATCGGTCGGGGGGGGGGGGGGGGGGCGTTCAACGCCCCCCCTAATTATCTCAGTTCCTATTAGAGCTAGAGGGCTAAATTTCCGACCTTTTATAAGTCTAAGTCAATTTTCGCTTCCTTCACCCTTTTATTTAACAACCTTTGTTTTTGGGTCTTTTTTTATTTAAAAATTTCAAACGGCTGTAATTTTCTTATTTTTGAAGCTAAAAGAAAATTTTTTTTCCAGAAAATGTTTATTTTTATGTAAATTTTACATTACAAATATCAAAATATAAATTTCAGCGGCCGCAGCTGTACTTGGCAGCTGCCAGCCGCCGCAGTCGGCGGTCGGCGGGAAAACGGCGGCGGATCTTCATGAAATTTAAATACGTTATGTAGACATGTAAGAAAAGCTTAAGTTTAAAATTTGAAGTCTCTAAGTCAAAAATTGCGGCCACAGGAGCCTTTTAAAGATTTCTGGAGACCTGGAGGATCAGGACCTGCAGGATCATACCTGGAACCTGAAATTGACTTGAACACCTGTATTTCATATAAGGATGTACTACTAGAGGATTTTTTAGTATTTTGGTATGATAAAATGCTTTGTTTTAGTCAAAAAAATATTTTTGCTCTTTACCTGGATGACCCTGCCAGGTTTGCTGGCATCCTGTGCCCGCCAGGATGGAGATATTCAAAAAATTCCAACTCTCAGTTATGTGTCATACCCATACTTATAAAGTCAAGCAGTTTGGGCTCTTTATCTTTCACACACAGAAAATGAGATAGAAAAAACCGGATGGGGGGGCGTTCAACGCCCCCCCCCCCCCCGACCGTTAAGGGTTAAATGACTTTTAGCAGTATTAATTAAATTTATGGATAATAATTTAACTGGGATCTAATGGCTGATAAATTGATGTACATTTGGGATACACAAAATTACTCTTTCTTTTAGATTATAAATAGTGGTTGAAATGTTTAAAAATGAAACAACCAACCATAATTCAATAGAGATCCCAAAATTGTTAAGACGACTAATAAGAAAATGTTATAATAAACTTTGGGGACTAGTGTAATTAACTTCCCAATGTTCTCTCCCTTGCTGATAAGTGGATCATAATTTTCTTACATGTGGTTTTTATTCTCAATTTAATTTTTGTAATTCACTGTCTCTTTATGATAACGAGAGAGTATAATTGCAAGGAAGAGAGAGAGAGAGGGGACAATGGACAATGAACCTAGTCCCCAAAGTTTTTATAATTACGTTTCTTATTCGTTGTCATAACAGTTTTGATTGGTTGCTTTATTAAATGAGTGATTAACTGTTTCAACCACTAATTGTAATCTACAGAACGGGTAATTTTGTGTGTTATCGTTGGGGATGTACATCAATCTATCGGCTATTGTCTTATCCCTGTAGATCCCTGGTGTGGTGCAGCTTATCTACATAAAGTATGAAAGTATAAGGCCTCACAACCAGATATATATACCAACTACGCATTTGCTAAAAAGGCCTCTTGTTGTGCGTTTTTACCCCAGGGATCTAAAGGGATAAGACAGTGGCTGAAATTAAAGTATGTACATCGCATATGTTGATACACAAAATTACCACTTCTGTATGAACTTAAAGTTGTTGAGCCAACGAATAAGAAAATGTTATTATAAAACTTTGGTAATCCCCCTGTTGCTTTCCAGATAATAAAGTGTGTTTGTAACTAGGGAAGGAGGGGACATTGAGCTGTTTTTACACTGGTCCCCAGTTTTATAATAACGGTTTCTTCTTATTCAATAACTTAACAACTTTGGGGACTTTTATTGAAATTTGTTTGGTTGGTTCATTAAAGTTGAGTTTTAATATTAGAGTAAATCACTAAAAGGGTAGGGGTTAAATAACTGTAGCTCCCCAACGCAGTGTCCTTGTCCCGACTCTCAATTGAGTCATTGAAAATCAGCCAATGGTGTCGCTTATATTAACACAGCCAAGTAGCAGAAAACAATTTGGCAGCAGACGAAAAAGGTCATGGAAAAAGGGAGGGAGGTAGTTATCTGAATATACATCTATACTATAGATGATGGTGAAATATGGAATGAAATGGAATAATTTTACCAAGATAGGATCAGGTGAAGTTCAAGGAAAAAAAAAAAATTTTGTATAGGGGGTCAAAATGGGGGGTCTGGCGGTCTCACCCCTCCCCGCAGGGGGGCGGCCGGAGGCCGATGGAAAATCCAAAACCAGTTTTGGATTCTTGAATGCTGTCCGGAGGTCAGACAATTGGAATTTTTCCGATCGCGCGCGCGCAGCGCGCGTAGCGCGCGCGCAAAGTTGAAAAATGCAGGTAAAAAGGTTCCAATGTCCATTTTAGGTAAAAATAGACGTTCGTTTTTTGATCGTTAATAACGCGCAGGTTTTTCAAGTTACAGTAATTTCCTTGGAAACCCTGAAAATATGGAAAAATGCCTTCCCGAAAAATCATGACCCAACATTTTCCCCCCAGTGGCGGAAAAGTTAGAGCACTTCAAAAAAATTTTTAGGAGGCCTAGCGTATTGGCCACTGTGGGCCTCCCGGGAGGGGGAGAAAAAATCTGAAGGTACCTATAGAACCACAATGGCCAGCTCTAACTATCATTTAGTGTTGCCGGAGGCAATTGCCGGCCGTCTTCCGGCCTTTAAGTGGCGGCAAAGTTAGTGCATCCAAAAAATGGTCATTTTTTGACGTGTTTTTCGCGCGTAGCGCGGCGTGTGTTTGTGGCGCAGCCACGTGTATTCCAACTTTTTTGTAGTCCATCCCAAGCCGGTTCAGCAGATGTGCGGCCGGAGGCGGTCGGCCCGGCCGTTTGGCCGGCAGCGGCCGTCAAAGGTCGCGAAAATCGTCAAAAAACGCTGTTTTTGCGGATTTTCGGCGGGCTGGTGCGGCTAGGCCGGTCGGCCGACCGACTTGGGACACATATCCCTGGATTCTATGGGCCATGGGCCTTCATTGCTATTTTGCACAATTTTTTTCCCCCACATATCCTGGCCGGGACGGCCGTTCAACGTGGCCTGGGTTAAAATCGGCCAAAGGCCGTCAAAAAACGCCGTTTTTGGCCGTACTTTGACGGCCGGCCACGGCCGAACCGGCAGGCCGACAGGCCTGACCGGCACATCCGTGAAACCGGCTGGCAATGCCGGTTTTGGGGATGTAAAAAAATTGACCCCCCCTGATGTGAAAATTTTCGGCCACAGCCCCTCAAAGTGGGGTGGGGTTTCAAGAAATTGTAAATTTTCTGTAATGATTATTACTTTGTAAATATATTCCTGTTTTCTTGATTTCAATGATTATTACTTTGTAAATGCATTCATGTCTTCTTGATTTTAATGATTATTACTTTGTAAATACATTCATGTTTTTTTTTTGATTTTAATGATTATTACTTTGTAAATCTTTTCATGTTTTTTTTTATGGTTAGACCCTGTTTTTGCACTGGTACAGGCTGACGCCTTGGGTTGTTGACTAAGCCAATGCTGATGCCTTTGCCTGTAACTGTTTGTTTTCTGTTTCTGTTGCATTTTATCCTATTCCTTTCTCTTTTTCCTTTCTCTTTTTCCTTTCTCTTTTTCCTTTCTCTTTTTCCTTTCTCTTTTTCCTTTCTCTTTGACGCTTGCCCCATTCCCTGACGCTTGCCCCACCCGGTCCCAAGGCATCAGCCTGTATCAGGGATATTTCACCGTGTCGTCCGAACAAAATAGGACGGCGTACTTTTCTAGATAATGGTGAAATATGGAATGAAATGAAATAATTTTACCAAGGTCAGGATCACATGAAGTTCAAGGAAAAAAAAAAATTTTTGTAAGGGGGGTCAAAAATGGGGGGTCGGCGGTTGAACAGCAGGGGTCATATGGGGTGACGGAGTCGGATTTTGAAAAGGAAAATTGCTATGGATTCTTGAATGCCGGGAGGACCTAGGACAATTGGAATTTTGAAAATCGGAGCGAAATGGAATAATTTTACCAAGATAGGATCAGGTGAAGTTCAAGGAAAAAAAAAAAATTTTGTATAGGGGGTCAAAATGGGGGGTCTGGCGGTCTCACCCCTCCCCGCAGGGGGGCGGCCGGAGGCCGATGGAAAATCCAAAACCAGTTTTGGATTCTTGAATGCTGTCCGGAGGTCAGACAATTGGAATTTTTCCGATCGCGCGCGCGCAGCGCGCGTAGCGCGCGCGCAAAGTTGAAAAATGCAGGTAAAAAGGTTCCAATGTCCATTTTAGGTAAAAATAGACGTTCGTTTTTTGATCGTTAATAACGCGCAGGTTTTTCAAGTTACAGTAATTTCCTTGGAAACCCTGAAAATATGGAAAAATGCCTTCCCGAAAAATCATGACCCAACATTTTCCCCCCAGTGGCGGAAAAGTTAGAGCACTTCAAAAAAATTTTTAGGAGGCCTAGCGTATTGGCCACTGTGGGCCTCCCGGGAGGGGGAGAAAAAATCTGAAGGTACCTATAGAACCACAATGGCCAGCTCTAACTATCATTTAGTGTTGCCGGAGGCAATTGCCGGCCGTCTTCCGGCCTTTAAGTGGCGGCAAAGTTAGTGCATCCAAAAAATGGTCATTTTTTGACGTGTTTTTCGCGCGTAGCGCGGCGTGTGTTTGTGGCGCAGCCACGTGTATTCCAACTTTTTTGTAGTCCATCCCAAGCCGGTTCAGCAGATGTGCGGCCGGAGGCGGTCGGCCCGGCCGTTTGGCCGGCAGCGGCCGTCAAAGGTCGCGAAAATCGTCAAAAAACGCTGTTTTTGCGGATTTTCGGCGGGCTGGTGCGGCTAGGCCGGTCGGCCGACCGACTTGGGACACATATCCCTGGATTCTATGGGCCATGGGCCTTCATTGCTATTTTGCACAATTTTTTTCCCCCACATATCCTGGCCGGGACGGCCGTTCAACGTGGCCTGGGTTAAAATCGGCCAAAGGCCGTCAAAAAACGCCGTTTTTGGCCGTACTTTGACGGCCGGCCACGGCCGAACCGGCAGGCCGACAGGCCTGACCGGCACATCCGTGAAACCGGCTGGCAATGCCGGTTTTGGGGATGTAAAAAAATTGACCCCCCCTGATGTGAAAATTTTCGGCCACAGCCCCTCAAAGTGGGGTGGGGTTTCAAGAAATTGTAAATTTTCTGTAATGATTATTACTTTGTAAATATATTCCTGTTTTCTTGATTTCAATGATTATTACTTTGTAAATGCATTCATGTCTTCTTGATTTTAATGATTATTACTTTGTAAATACATTCATGTTTTTTTTTTGATTTTAATGATTATTACTTTGTAAATCTTTTCATGTTTTTTTTTATGGTTAGACCCTGTTTTTGCACTGGTACAGGCTGACGCCTTGGGTTGTTGACTAAGCCAATGCTGATGCCTTTGCCTGTAACTGTTTGTTTTCTGTTTCTGTTGCATTTTATCCTATTCCTTTCTCTTTTTCCTTTCTCTTTTTCCTTTCTCTTTTTCCTTTCTCTTTTTCCTTTCTCTTTTTCCTTTCTCTTTGACGCTTGCCCCATTCCCTGACGCTTGCCCCACCCGGTCCCAAGGCATCAGCCTGTATCAGGGATATTTCACCGTGTCGTCCGAACAAAATAGGACGGCGTACTTTTCTAGACGGGGTGAAATTTGAATATGAGTGTAACGAAATATGTAATATTTTACCAAGTTAGCCGCATGAAGTTCAAGGAAAAAAAAAAATTTTGTAAGGGGGGTCAAAATGGGGGGTCCGCAGTCTCACCACCCCCCGCAGGGGGGCGGCCGGAGGCCGATTTTGAAAAGGAAAATTGCTATGGATTCTTGAATGCCGTCCGGAGGTGAGGCAATTGGAATTTTGAAAATCGGAGCAAAAACGCGCGCGCAGCGCGCGCGCAAAGTTGAAAATTGCGGAAAAAAAGGTCAAAATGTCCATTTTACACAAAATATCCTCTCGTTTTTTGATCGTTAATAACGCGCAGGGTTTTTGATTTACAGAAAAATCTTTTTCAACCATGAAAATCTGGCAAAATGGCATCGCAAAAAATCATGACCCAACATTTTCCCCCAAGTGGCGGAAAAGTTAGAGCACTTCAAAAAAATTTTTACAAGGCCTGGTGTATTGGCCCCTGTGGGCCTCCCAGAGGGGCTACAAAAAATCTGAAGGTACCTACAGAACCACAATGGCCGGCTCTAACTATCATTTAGTGTTGCCGGAGGCAATTGCCGGCCTCCTTCCGGCCTTTAATTGGCGGCAAAGTTAGCGCACCCAAAAAATGGCCATTTTTTGACGTGTTTTTCGCGCGTAGCGCGGCGTGTGTTTGTGGCGCAGCCACGTGTATCCCAACTTTTTTGTAGTCCATCCCAAGCCGGTTCAGCAGATGTGCGGCCGGAGGCGGTCGGCCCAGCCGTTTGGCCGGCAGCGGCCGTCAAAGGTCGCGAAAATCGTCAAAAAACGCTGTTTTTGCGGATTTTCGGCGGGCTGGTGCGGCCAGACCGTGCGGCCGACCGGCTTGGGACACATATCCCTGGATTCTATGGGCCATTGGCCTTCATTGCTATTTTGCACAATTTTTTTCCCCCAATTACCCTGGCCGGGACGGCCGTCCAAAGTGGCCTGGGTCAAAATCGGCAAAAACCCGTCAAAAAACACCGTTTTTGCCGTACTTTTGGCGGCCGACCACGGCCGAACCAGCTGGCCGAAAGGCCTGACCGGGATATCTCTGAAACCGGCTGGCTATGCCGGTTTTGGGGTTGTAAAAAAAATGCTCCCCTCTGATGTGATTTTTTTCGGCAACAGCCCCTTAAAGTGGGGTGGGGTTCTAAGAAATTATAAATTTTTTCTGTAAATTATAACAACTACTATTATTACACCACCCCCTGAAATGTATTTACCCCCCGCAAGAAACAAGTTTGGATGAAATAATTTTTTAAGCCGAAGGCTCCAAAAAAATTATTTCATCCAAACTTGTTTCTTGCAGGGGGGTATTTAGGATCAGAGGTAACTTCAGTTTTAGTACACTCTCTACCTTTCCATCTCTGGTAACAGGTATAATAACTACAGTTATCAATTATATTATCTAACCAATTAGTAATCCACCAACTACAACTCAAAATCAATTGCTAATTATTACCATTATCTGTTTTTTAATTTAATTAAATAACCAAATACTTATTATTACCTAATTATCATTATATAGTCATCACTATCATTTGTAATTTACAATATTAAAATTATCCATCATTTTATCTTACCTGTTACAAATCAATTACTAAATATTATTACATTTTAATTATTATTATAATACCTAACTTTTATAGTTTGATTATAATTATCTTATTTTTTTGCAATACAATAGATATCAATGATACATTTCAATCATAATGCTATAATCAACAATCACATTATATTACCCTTTACAAATCAATCAATTATCTTATAAGTTTCTATAATTAGCAATTATAATATTATTATAGTTATCTATGATATTATTTTGATTATTTTATTATTTAATAATTATATTATTAATATATTTAGCAATTTTATATCATAATTATGATACTATACTATAATTTTCAATTATAATATATAATAAATAATAATAATTATTTTAATATGATATTTTAATAATTTTATATTTTATTGATTACATTAATTATATAATTAGCACTTATAATATTATTATAATTATTCTATAATCTAATTATCATACAATATTATAATAAATATTCATAATGGTATTTCAATTATTCCAATTATTTTATAACTTAATATTCATATAAATAATAATATTTATATTATAAATTATCATATCATTTACAATATTAGGTTACAAAAATAATTATCTTATTACTTTCAATATCATAATTAGCAATTGTTATGTTAATAGTAATGTTTGTAATATAATTATCATACAATAACATAATTTTCATAATAATATTATAATTGTAATTACATTTCATTCAATTAAAGGTAAGTTCTTTTTAAACTATTTTCCTCTGATATACCTGTTATTATATTTAACTTTAATTAGCAATTATAATATTATTAAAATTATTAATAATGTTATTTTAATTATTTTCTATTTTAATATTCATAAAAATAATATTATTAATTTTTTGAATTACCATATCATTTACAATGTTAATATGAGATAACAAAAATAATTATCTTTTCACTTTCAATATTATAAATAGCAATTTTAATATTATTATAATTATTTATAATGTTGTTTCATTTATTTTATGATTATATTAATAATATAATTAGCAATTATAATGTTACATTAATTATTTTATAATATAAATATTATACAATATTATGATTTGCAATCATATTATTATAATAATTATTTAATAATATAAATATCATACAATATTATAATTACCTTATTATATTCAATATTAGAATTATTATTATTATAATTGTTTTGTAATATAATTAGTACTCAATAACTTTAATATTATAATAATTATTAAACAATAACATATTTATTAAAATGATATTATATTTATTATTTTAATTATTTGATCAATTACCTTATTATTATTAGATTGAAATAATCATTATCTTATTATATTTAATATTATTATTATGGTATAATAAAATTATTATCTTAATTATAATAATAATTTGTTAATGCTTTCTATACTCATATATTTTTACAATTCGCTGACGCTTGCTTCACGCGGTCCCATACCAAATTTCACCGTGGGGGTCCCAATCGAAAGGGACCGCGTCAGCCTGTTCTAGATTATGGTGAAATTATGAATATGAGTGTAACGAAATATGTAATATTTTACCAAGGTCAGGATCACATGAAGTTCAAGGAAAAAAAAAAATTTTTGTAAGGGGGTCAAAAATGGGGGGTTTTCAGTCTCACCCCCCCCCGCAGGGGGGCGGCCGGAGGCCGATTTTCAAAAGGAAAATTGCTATGGATTCTTGAATGCCGGGAGGACCTAGGACAATTGAAATTTCGAAAATCGGAGCAAAAACGCGCGCGCAGCGCGCGCGCAAAGTTGAAAATTGCGGAAAAAAAGTCTCCATTTCACGTTTCGTCCAAATTATCCTCTCGTTTTTTGATCGTTAATAACGCGCAGGTTTTTCAAGTTACGTTAATTTCCTTTTAAACCCTGAAAATATGGCCCGATGGGGTCGCGAAAAATCATGACCCAACATTTTCCCCCAAGTGGCGGAAAAGTTAGAGCACTTCAAAATTTTTTTTACCAGGCCTGGCGTATTGGCCCCTGTGGGCCTCCCGGATGGGGGAAAAAAATTCTGAAGGTACCTATAGAACCACAATGGCCGGCTCTAACTATCATTTAGTGTTGCCGGAGGCAATTGCCGGCCTCCTTCCGGCCTTTAAGTGGCGGCAAAGTTAGCGCACCCAAAAAATGGCCATTTTTTGACGTGTTTTACGCGCGTAGCGCGGCGTGTGTTTGGGGCAAAGCCACGTGTATTCCAGATTTTTTGTAGTCCATCCCAAGCCGGTTCAGCAGATGTGCGGCCGAAGGCGGTCGGCCCGGCCGTTTGGCCGGCAGCGGCCGTCAAAGGTCGCGAAAATCGGCAAAAATCGCTGTTTTTCCGGATTTTTGGCGGGCCGGTGCGGCTAGGCCGGTTGGCCGACCAACTTGGGACACATATCCCTGGATTCTCTGGGCCATGGGCCTTCATTGCTATTTTGCACAATTTTTTTCCCCCACATATCCTGGCCGGGACGGCCGTTCAAAGTTACCTGGGTCAAAATCGGCCAAAAACCGTCAAAAAACGTCGTTTTTGCCGTATTTTCGGCAGCCGACCACGGGCGAACCGGCTGGCCGACAGGCCTGACCGGCACATCCGTGAAACCGGCTGGCAATGCCGGTTATGGAGATGTAAAAAAAATTGACCCCCTCTAATGTGATTTTTTTTGGCCACAGCCCGTAAAAGTGGGGTGGGGTTCCAAGAAATTATAAAATTTTTCTGTAAGTATAACAACTACTATTATTATTGTAAATATAACAACTACTATTATTACACCACCCCCTGAAATGTATTTACCCCCCGCAAGAAACAAGTTTTGGAGCCTTCGGCTTAAAAAATTATTTCATCCAAACTTGTTTCTTGCAGGGGGGTATTTAGGATCTGAGGTAACTTCAGTTTTAGAACACTCTCTCTGTAAATATAACAACTACTATTATTACACCATTCCCCCTAAATGTATTTACCCCCCGCAAGAAACAAGTTTGGATGAAATAATTTTTTAAGCCGAAGGCTCCAAAAAAATTATTTCATCCAAACTTGTTTCTTGCAGGGGGGTATTTAGGATCAGAGGTAACTTCAGTTTCAATACATTCTCTACCTCTCCATCTCTGTTAACAGGTATAATAACTACTGTTAGCAATTATATTATCTAACCAATTAGTAATCTACCAATTACAACTCAAAATCATTACCATTATCTGTTTATTAATTATATTAAATACTTATTATTACCTAATTATCATTTGTAATTTACAATAATATAATTATCAATCATTTTCTCTTACCTATTAACGATTTTGTTATATTACCCTTCACAAAACAATCAATTATCTTAGAAGTTTATATTAATTATAATTTTGTAATTATCAATTATCATACCTAATATATTACAAATCAATCAATAATTACACATGATAATTATAATTATCTCATTATTACTTATTAATTAGTATACTATAATTAACAATTATGTCATTTTACCTATTACACATCAATCAATAATTACACATAATAATTATACTTATCTTATTATTATATCTTACCTATTACAAATCAATCAATAATTACACATAACAATTATACTTATCTTATTATTACTAATTAATAAAAATACTATAATTATCAATTATATTATCATACCAATTATTATCATTAATAAATGTTTATAATAATTTATTATTACTTATCAATTATAATACTATACATATCAATTATATTATCATACCCTTTTCAAATCAATCAATAATTATTCTTATTAATAATTATTATCTCATTATCAATTATTAATTATAATACTATGATTACCAATCATAATATCATACCCATTACAATCAATCAATAATTACACATAATAATAATAATTTATTATTATTCATCAGTTATAATATTATGATTTTTAATTATTATACTTACCTATTTTAAATAAATTAATAAATACTCCTATTAATTATTATTATGATTTTATTACTATAGATTATATTAAATAACCTATTACAAATCAACCAATAATTATCCATATTATTATCTTTTATCATAATATTATGATTATCACATTATAATTATATCCATTTCTAAATAACATTTTTTAATAATCAATTAAACTATCTAACCAATTACAAATCTAATACAAATTATTATTACTTTCTTGAAATAATATCAGTTTTATTATCTAATCTATTACAAATCAATCAATAATTACTCATATTTTTATTTCTAATGATTATTACTTTGAAAATATTCTTAATTCTAATGATTATTACTTTGTAAATATTTTAATCCTAACAATTATTACTTTGTAAATATTTTCTTGTTTTTTTCCAAAATTTCTTACAATTTTTTAACATAAATTTTATTTCCCCAAAATTTTATTTCCAATTTTATTCCCCAATTTTTTCACTAAACTTTTTATTCCTAAAATTTTTTCCCTAAGTTTTGTTCTCCAAATTTTTTTTCCCTTCATTTTTTCTCCTTAAATTTTCTTCCCCAAAATGTTTTCCTCAATTTTTTTTCCCTAAATTTTTTTTTTCTCAAATGTTTTTCCCTAAAATTTTTCCCAAATTTTTTTTACCTAATTTTTTTTTCCTCTAATATTTTCCCTAAAATGTTTTCCCTAATTTTTTTTCCTAAATTTTTTATTCCTAAAATTTTTATTCACTAAAATTTTTTCCCCTAAACATTTTTCCACAAAGTTTTTTTTCCCAAAATTTTTTTCCCCAAATTTTATTTCTTAAAATTTTTTTTTAAAAATTTTTTTTCCCTTAATTTTTTCCCTCAATTTTTTTCTCTAATATTTTTCCCCTCAATTTTTCTTCTAATTTTTTTTCCCTTGATTATTTTTTCCCAAATTTTTTTTCCCTCAATTTTTTTTCCCAAATTTTTTTTCCCCAAATTTTTTTTCTCTCAATTTTTTTTTCCAGAAATTTGTTTCCCTCGACTTTTTTCTCAAATTTTTTTTTCCCAAAATTTTTTTCCCTCAATTTTTTTCTCCCCAAATTTTTTTCCCAAAATTTTTTTCCCCTAATTTTTTCTCTAAATTTTTTTCCCCAAATTTTTACGTTAATTTTTTTTTTCCATTATTATTTTCCCAAAATTTTTTCCCCAAAATTTTTTTTTCTCAATTTTTTTTTTCTCAAAATTTTTTTCTCAATTTTTTTTTCAAAATTTTTTTTCTCAATTTTTTTGTTCCTAAAATTTTTTTTCTGTTATTTTTTTCCCAAAATTTTTTTCCCCAAAAATTTATTCCCACATTTTTTTTTCCCCCAAATTTTTTTTCCCAAAATTTTTTTCTCAAAATTTTTTTCTCAAAATTTTTTTCTCCAATTTTTTTCTCAAACTTTTTTCCAAAAATTTTTTTTCCCAAAATTTTTTTGCTCATATCTCATGGCTCTTTCATGTTTTTGGTATTTTTTTGGCTTCTTTTCTTTACTCTTGCTTACTTCTTTCCCTCCCCCAGCTTGCATCACGCGGTCCCAAGGCATCAGCCTGTATCAGCATATTTCACCGTGTCGTCCGAACAAAATAGGACGGCGTACTTTTCTAGATGATGGTGAAATATGGAATGAAATGGAATAATTTTACCAAGGTCAGGATCACATGAAGTTCAAGGAAAAAAAAAATTTTTTGTGAGGGGGGGCAAAAATGGGGGGTCGGCAGTTGAACAGCAGGGGTCATATGGGGTGACGGAGTCCGATTTTAAAAAGGAAAATTGCTATGGATTCTTGAAGGCCGTCCGGAGGTGAGACAATTGGAATTTTGAAAATCGGAGCGAAAATGCGCGCGCAGCGCGCGCGCAAAGTTGAAAATTGCGGAAAAAAAGGTCAAAAAGTCCATTTTGGGGTGAATTATCCTCTCGTTTTTTGATCGTTAATAACGCGCAGGTTTTTCAAGTTGGAGAAAATTCCTTGGAAAACCTGAAAATATGGCCCGATGGGGTCGCGAAAAATCATGACCCAACATTTTCCCCCCAGTGGCGGAAAAGTTAGAGCACTTCAAAAAATTTTTTAGGAGGCCTGGCGTATTGGCCACTGTGGGCCTCCTGGATGGGGGAGAAAAAATCTGAAGGTACCTACAGAACCACAATGGCCAACGCTAACTATGATTTAGTGTTGCCGGAGGCAATTGCCGGCCGTCTTCCGGCCTTTAAGTGGCGGCAAAGTTGGCGCATCCAAAAAATGGCCATTTTTTGACGTGTTTTTCGCGCGTAGCGCGGCGTGTGTTTGTGGCGCAGCCACGTGTATTCCAAGTTTTTTGTAGTCCATCCCAAGCCGGTTCAGCAGATGTGCGGCCGAAGGCGGTCGGCCCAGCCGTTTGGCCGGCAGCGGCCGTCAAAGGTCGCGAAAATCGTCAAAAATCGCTGTTTTTGCGGATTTTCGGCGGGCCGGTGCGGCCAGGCCGGTCGGCCGACCGACTTGGGACACATATCCCTGGATTCTATGGGCCATGGGCCCTCATTGCTATTTTGCACAATTTTTTTCCCCCAATTACCCTGGCCGGGACGGCCGTCCAAAGTGGCCTGGGTCAAAATCGGCCAAAGGCCGTCAAAAAACGCCGTTTTCGGCCGTTCTTTGACGGCCGGCCACGGCCGAACCGGCAGGCCGACAGGCCTGACCGGCACATCCGTGAAACCGGCTGGCAATGCCGGTTTTGGGGATGTAAAAAAATTGATCCCCCCCTGATGTGAAAATTTTCGGCCACAGCCCCTCAAAGTGGGGTGGGGTCCCAAGAAATTGTAAATTTTCTGTAATGATTATTACTTTGTAAATATATTCCTGTTTTCTTGATTCCAATGATTATTACTTTGTAAATGCATTCATGTCTTCTTGATTTTAATGATTATTACTTTGTAAATGCATTCATGTTTTTTTTTTATTTTAATGATTATTACTTTGTAAATCTTTTCATGCTTTTTTTTTATGGTTAGACCCTGTTTTTGCACTGGTACAGGCTGACGCCTTGGGTTGTTGACTAAGCCAATGCTGATGCCTTTGCCTGTAACTGTTTGTTTTCTGTTTCTGTTGCATTTTATCCTATTCCTTTCTCTTTTTCCTTTCTCTTTTTTTTCTTCTCTTTTTCCTTTCTCTTTGACGCTTGCCCCATTCCCTGACGCTTGCCCCACCCGGTCCCAAGGCATCAGCCTGTATCAGGGATATTTCACCGTGTCGTCCGAACAAAATAGGACGGCGTACTTTTCTAGATAATGGTGAAATATGGAATGAAATGGAATAATTTTACCAAGATCCTGATCATGTGAAGTTCAAGGGAAAAAAAAAATTTTTGTATAGGGGGTCAAAATGGGGTGTCTGGCGGTCTCACCCCCACCCGCAGGGTGGCGGCCGGAGGCCGATTTTGAAAAGGAAAATTGCTATGGATTCTTGAATGCTGTCCGGAGGTGAGACAATTGGAATTTTGAAGATCGGAGCAAAAACGCGCGCGCAGCGCGCGCGCAAAGTTGAAAAATAAGGTTTCTGAACCTGGAATTTGCAATTTTGTAAAAATAGAGGTTCGTTTTTTGATCGTTAATAACGCGCAGGTTTTTCAAGTTGGAGAAAATTCCTTGGAAACCCTGAAAATATGGCTCGGGTAGATCACAAAAAATCATGCCCCAACATTTTCCCCCCATTGGTAGAAAAGTTAGAGCACTTCAAAATTTTTTTTAGGAGGCCTAGCGTATTGGCCACTGTGAGCCTCCCGGGAGGGGGAGAAAAAATCTGAAGGTACCTACAGAACCACAATGGCCGGCTCTAACTATCATTTAGTGTTGCCGGAGGCAATTGCCGGCCGCCTTCCGGCCTTAAATTGGCGGCAAAGTTAGCGCACCAAAAAAATGGCCATTTTTTGACGTGTTTTTCGCGCGTAGCGCGGCGTGTGTGCGTGGCGCAGCCACGTGTATTCCAACTTTTTTGTAGTCCATCCCAAGCCGGTTCAGCAGATGTGCGGCCGGAGGCGGTCGGCCCAGCCGTTTGGCCGGCAGCGGCCGTCAAAGGTCGCGAAAATCGTCAAAAAACGCTGTTTTTGCGGATTTTCGGCGGGCCGGTGCGGCTAGGCCGGTCGGCTGACCGACTTGGGACACATATCCCTGGATTCTCTGGGCCATGGGCCTTCATTGCTATTTTGCACAATTTTTTTCCCCCTCATATCCTGGCCGGGACGGCCGTCCAAAGTGACCTGGGTCAAAATCGGCCAAAGGCCGTCAAAAAACGCCGTTTTCGGCCGTACTTTGACGGCCGGCCACGGCCGAACCGGCAGGCCGACAGGCCTGACCGGCACATCCGTGAAACCGGCTGGCAATGCCGGTTTTGGGGATGTAAAAAAATTGACCCCCCCCTGATGTGAAAATTTTCGGCCACAGCCCCTCAAAGTGGGGTGGGGTATTCAAGAAATTGTAAATTTTCTGTAATGATTATTACTTTGTAAATATATTCCTGTTTTCTTCATTCCAATGATTATTACTTTGTAAATGCATTCCTGTTTTTTTTGATTTTAATAATCATTACTTTGTAAATGCATACATGTTTTTTTTTTTGATTTTAATGATTATTACTTTGTAAATCTTTTCATGTTTTTTTTTATGGTTAGACCCTGTTTATGCACTGGTACAGGCTGACGCCTTGGGTTGTTGACTAAGCCAATGCTGATGCCTTTGCCTGTAACTGTTTGTTTTCTGTTTCTGTTGCATTTTATCCTATTCCTTTCTCTTTTTCCTTTCTCTTTTTCCTTTCTCTTTTTCCTTTCTCTTTTTCCTTTCTCTTTTTCCTTTCTCTTATTCCTTTCTCTTTTTCCTTTCTCTTTGACGCTTGCCCCATTCCCTGACGCTTGCCCCATTCCCTGACGCTTGCCCCACCCGGTCCCAAGGCATCAGCCTGTATCAGCGGTAAAATGGATATTTCACCGTGTCGTCCGAACAAAATAGGACGGCGTACTTTTCTAGATAATGGTGAAATATGGAATGAAATGGAATAATTTTACCAAGTTAGGATCAGGTGAAGTTCAAGGAAAAAAAAATTTTTTTGTATAGGGGGTCAAAATGGGGGGTCCGGCAGTCTCACCCCCCCCCGCAGGGGGGCGGCCGGAGGCCGATTGAAAATCCAAAACCAGTTTTGGATTCTTGAATGCCGTCCCGAGGTAAGACAATTAGAATTTTTCCGATCCCGCGCGCGCAGCGCGCGTAGCGCGCGCGCAAAGTTGAAAAATGCAGGTAAAAAGGTTCCAATGTCCATTTTAGGTAAAAATAGACGTTGATTTTTTGATCGTTAATAACGCGCAGGTTTTTCAAGTTGGAGATAATTCCTTGGAAACCCTGAAAATATGGCCGGAGGCCATCCCGAAAAATCATGACCCAACATTTTCCCCCCATTGGCGGAAAAGTTAGAGCACTTCAAAATTTTTTTTAGTAGGCCTAGCGTATTGGCCACTGTGGGCCTCCCGGGAGGGGGAGAAAAAATCTGAAGGTACCTACAGAACCACAATGGCCGGCTCTAACTATCATTTAGTGTTGCCGGAGGCAATTGCCGGCCGTCTTCCGGCCTTAAATTGGCGGCAAAGTTAGTGCATCCAAAAAATGGCCATTTTTTGACGTGTTTTTCGCGCGTAGCGCGGCGTGTGTTTGTGGCGCAGCCACGTGTATTCCAACTTTTTTGTAGTCCATCCCAAGCCGGTTCAGCAGATGTGCGGCCGGAGGCGGTCGGCCCGGCCGTTTGGCCGGCAGCCGCCGTCAAAGGTCGCGAAAATCGTCAAAAATCGCTGTTTTTGCGGATTTTCGGCGGGCCGGTGCGGCTAGGCCGGTCGGCCGACCGGTTTGGGACACATATCCCTGGATTCTATGGGCCATGGGCCTTCATTGCTATTTTGCACAATTTTTTTCCCCCTCATATCCTGGCCGGGACGGCCGTTCAAAGTGACCTGGGTCAAAATCGGCCAAAGGCCGTCAAAAAACGCCGTTTTCGGCCGTACTTTGACGGCCGGCCACGGCCGAACCGGCAGGCCGACAGGCCTGACTGGCACATCCGTGAAATCGGCTGACAATGCCGGTTTTGGGGATGTAAAAAAATTGACCCCCCCCTGATGTAAAAATTTTTGGCCACAGCCCCTCAAAGTGGGGTGGGGTTTCAAGAAATTGTAAATTTTCTGTACTGATTATTACTTTGTAAATATATTCCTGTTTTCTTCATTCCAATGATTATTACTTTGTAAATGCATTCATGTCTTCTTGATTTTAATGATTATTACTTTGTAAATGCATTCATGTTTTTTTTTATTTTAATGATTATTACTTTGTAAATCTTTTCATGTTTTTTTTTTATGGTTAGACCCTGTTTTTGCACTGGTACAGGCTGAAGCCTTGGGTTGTTGACTAAGCCAATGCTGATGCCTTTGCCTGTAACTGTTTGTTTTCTGTTTCTGTTGCATTTTATCCTATTCCTTTTCTGTTTCTGTTGCATTTTATCCTATTCCTTTCTCTTTTTCCTTTCTCTTTTTCCTTTCTCTTTTTCCTTTCTCTTTGACGCTTGCCCCATTCCCTGACGCTTGCCCCACCCGGTCCCAAGGCATCAGCCTGTATCAGGGATATTTCACCGTGTCGTCCGAACAAAATAGGACGGCCTACTTTTCTAGATGATGGTGAAATATGGAATGTAATGGAATAATTTTACCAAGATCCTGATCATGTGAAGTTCAAGGAAAAAAAAAAATTTTTGTATAGGGGGTCAAAATGGGGGGTCCGGCGGTCTCACCCCCACCCGCAGGGTGGCGGCCGAAGGCCGATTTTGAAAAGGAAAATTGCTATGGATTCTTGAATGCCGTCCGGAGGTGAGACAATTGGAATTTTGAAGATCGGAGCAAAAACGCGCGCGCAGCGCGCGCGCAAAGTTGAAAAATAGGGTTTCAGAACCTCCCACTTGAAAATTTTGTCAAATTATCCATTGATTTTTTGATCGTTAATAACGCGCAGGTTTTTCAAGTTGGAGATAAATCCTTGAAAACCCTGAAAATATGGCAAAATGCCTTTCCGAAAAATCATGACCCAACATTTTCCCCCCAGTGGCGGAAAAGTTAGAGCACTTCAAAATTTTTTTTAGGAGGCCTAGCGTATTGGCCACTGTGGGCCTTCCGGGAGGGGGAGAAAAAATCTGAAGGTACCCACAGAACCACAATGCCCGGCTCTAACTATCATTTAGTGTTGCCGGAGGCAATTGCCGGCCGCCTTCCGGCCTTAAATTGGCGGCAAAGTTAGCGCACCCAAAAAATGGCCATTTTTTGACGTGTTTTTCGCGCGTAGCGCGGCGTGTGTTTGTGGCGCAGCCACGTGTATTCCAGATTTTTTGTAGTCCATCCCAAGCCGGTTCAGCAGATGTGCGGCCGGAGGCGGTCGGCCCGGCCGTTTGGCCGGCAGCGGCCGTCAAAGGTCGCGAAAATCGGCAAAAATCGCTGTTTTTGCGGATTTTCGGCGGGCCGGTGCGGCTAGGCCGGTTGGCCGACCGACTTGGGACAAATATCCCTGGATTCTCTGGGCCATTGCGCTTCATTGCTATTTTGCACAAATTTTTTCCCCCAATTACCCTGGCCGGGACGGCCGATCAAAGTGGCCTGGGTCAAAATCGGCCAAAAACCGTCAAAAAACGCCGTTTTCGGCCGTACTTTGACGGCCGGCCATGGCCGAACCGGCAGGCCGACAGGCCTGACCGGCACATCCGTGAAACCGGCTGGCAATGCCGGTTTTGGGGATGTAAAAAAATTGACCCCCCCCCTGATGTGAAAATTTTCGGCCACAGCCCCTCAAAGTGGGGTGGGGTTTCAAGAAATTGTAGATTTTCTGTAATGATTATTACTTTGTAAATATATTCCTGTTTTCTTCATTCCAATGATTATTACTTTGTAAATGCATTTATGTCTTCCTGATTTTAATGATTATTACTTTGTAAATGCATTCATGTTTTTTTTGATTTTTATGATTATTACTTTTTATTACTATGTAAATCTTTTCATGTTTTTTTTTTATGGTTAGACCCTGTTTTTGCACTGGTACAGGCTGACGCCTTGGGTTGTTGACTAAGCCAATGCTGATGCCTTTGCCTGTAACTGTTTGTTTTCAATTCTGTTGCATTTTCTGTTGCATTTTATCCTCTTCCTTTCTCTTTTTCCTTTCTCTTTTTCCTTTCTCTTTTTCCTTTCTCTTTGACGCTTGCCCCATTCGCTGACGCTTGCCCCACGCGGTCCCATAGCATATTTCACCGTGGTGGTCCCAATCGAAAGGGACCGCATATGTTCTAGACGGGGATGAAATTTGAATATGAGTGTAACGAAATATGTAATATTTTACCAAGTTAGCCGCATGAAGTTCAAGGAAAAAAAAAAATTTTGTAAGGGGGGTCAAAAATGGGGGGTCCGCAGTCTCACCACCCCCCCGCAGGGGGGCGGCCGGAGGCCGATTTTAAAAAGGAAAATTGCTATGGATTCTTGAATGCCGGGAGGACCTAAGACAATTGGAATTTCCAAAATCGGAGGAAAAACGCGCGCGCAGCGCGCGCGCAAAGTTGAAAATTGCAGAAAAAAAGTCTCCATTTCACGTTTTGCACAAATTATCCTCTCGTTTTTTGATCGTTAATAACGCGCAGGTTTTTCAAGTTACATTAATTTCCTTTTAAACAGTGAAAAGCTGGCAAAATGCCATCGCAAAAAATCATGCCCCAACATTTTCCCCCAATTGGCGGAAAAGTTAGAGCACTTCAAAAAAAAATTTACCAGGCCTGCCGTATTGGCCACTGTGGGCCTCCTGGAGGGGCTACAAAAAATCTAAAGGTACCTACAGAACTACAATGGCCGGCTCTAACTATCATTTAGTGTTGCCGGAGGCAATTGCCGGCCTCCTTCCGGCCTTTAAGTGGCGGCAAAGTTAGCGCATCCAAAAAATGACCATTTCTTGACGTGTTTTTCGCGCGTAGCGCGGCGTGTGTACGTGGCGCAGCCACGTGTATTCCAGGTTTTTTGTAGTCCATCCCAAGCCGGTTCAGCAGATGTGCGGCCGGAGGCGGTCGGCCCAGCCGTTTGGCCAGCAGCGGCCGTCAAAGGTCGCGAAAATCGTCAAAAATCGCTGTTTTTGCGGATTTTCGGCGGGCCGGTGCGGCCAGACCGTGCGGCCGACCGGCTTGGGACACATATCCCTGGATTCTATAGGCCATTGGCCTTCATTGCTATTTTGCACAATTTTTTTCCCCCAATTACCCTGGCCAGGACGGCCGTCCAAAGTTGCCTGGGTCAAAATCGGCAAAAAACCGTCAAAAAACACCGTTTTTGCCGTACTTTTGGCGGCCGACCACGGCCGAACCAGCTGGCCGACAGGCCTGACCAGGATATCTCTGAAACCGGCTGGCCATGCCGGTTTTGGGGATATAAAAAAATTGACCCTTCCTGATGTGATTTTTTCCGGCAACAGCCTCTTAAAGTGGGGTGGGGTTCCGAGAAATTATAATTTTTTTCTGTAAATTATAACAACTACTTTTATTACACCACCCCCTGAAATGTATTTAATGAAATAATTTTTTTGGAGCCTTCGGCTTAAAAAATTATTTCATCCAAACTTGTTTCTTGCAGGGGGGTATTTAGGATCTGAGGTAACTTAAATAATATTATATTTATTATTTTAATTATTTTATCAATTACAATATTATTATTAGATTGAAATAATCATTATCTTATTATATTTAATATTATTATTATGGTATAAAAAAATTATTATCTTAATTATAATAATAATTTGTTAATGCTTTCCTTACTCATATATTTTTACAATACGCTGACGCTTGCTTCACGCGGTCCCATACCAAATTTCACCGTGTGGGTCCCAATCGAAAGGGACCGCGTCAGCCTGTTCTAGATCTGTTGTTTTAACAACTAATCGATATCATAGAAGATATAAATTTATGTATCATCATTGGGCATGTATATCAATTTATCGGCCATTGTCTTATACCTTTAAATATTTGGATTTCACATCTTTTATACTGTCTGTTCTTGTCAAAATTTTCCTCTGTAGTTGACAGATTTTTAATTGATATTTTGCAAACTACGAAGTGCCTAAATGACGTCATACAATACAAAAGCATAATAGGCCAATAAACAGACTAAATTTCCAATGACAGGCCAGTATATGTACATTTTATTTAATTAGTATGATTCGAGTATGACGTCATTTTTTTATAGTCACTATAAAAAGCTTCATATTTTGATTCTGTATTTGTTTGTGAAATTTAACATCTCATAAACGTCAAAACCTTAATTTTTGTACTTTTCATGTATATCTTTATAGGCTCAGGTTTTTGGCTATTTTCAAAAGGGTGCATGTTATAATAAAGTTTGATATAAAGATTTTGATTAAAATGTATTAAGAATGCAATTTTTGTAATATTCTAATTTTATAATTATATTCTATACAATATTTATTTTTAGAATAGAATTCCCTGGCTGCATATCCTAGAAACTATGCATATTTTAAATTCTTTTCCTATTTTAAGTAATCTATAATACAAAGTAGATGTCTGTCTGTCTGTCCGTCCGTCTGTCCCTTAAGATCTCGGTAACCACTGAACCGATTGGATTCTACTCTTTAGGGTATATACCTATTGGTTCTGTGGTGGTCTTAAGCTATTTTCTTGGGGGGTGAGACACCCCCAACACCCCCAAAAATGAAAATTTCTCCCCCCCCAAATTTTTTTTTTCTTCTGGGGAACACATTAAACTACAAGCAGCACCAGTAGTACTTTTCAAATATTTATTTTTTAATAATCTATTGGAGCAAAGCCCCTAGAGGCTAGGGGCGAAGCCGCTAGTATTATATAACAGAATGGGGAAAAGTCAAAATAAAATAAAAAAAGATAGTAAAAGGGAAAGAAATGCTTTAAAAATGCGGAATAAGAAAACTGAAGTGCGTAGTCGTATTATATCTTAACCTTAGTCTGTAATGTAATATTCATAAAACAGCAAAATATTAATCTTCTTTTAAAACGAAGATTTTCTATATCAAGAGTCGGTTCATCGGTCTGTCCGTTTTTTCGTTATTTTAGACATTTTATAATTGTCCTATAGATTTCAAACTTTGCATGATGGTTCCTATAATAGTTAGATACGATTTAGAAATTTGCTTGCAATTTTGTTTAGATTTTATACCTTCATATTCTGCTTATTTAGTTTTGACACTCTACAAGTGTTAGTGTTCATTTATCTCACCGGTCAGAGCTTCGCTTTTGTTAATGTTGTCATCCTTGTTAAATAAATGTTAGGGAGAAATGATCTTTTTAGTAAACACAAGCTTTAAAGATTGTACCTCATAGTTGCCGGAGTCTCTACAAAATTTTTATTATTATGACGATTTTAACATCCTAAATTTACGATCAAAATGCAGAAGAAAATTACTTTAAAATTTTGCTACTTTGAATATAATCTACATTGTATGAACAATTTGCCTAGTTACACAAAATATCACAAAGTCTTATTTCAGGGAGTAAAGGGACATTAGGCTTCTAATTACATTTAGCACCCAAAGTTTTATAATAAAACTTTCTTATTCGTTGGCTATAACTATGAGACTTTTATTGAATTTTGATTGTTTGATGCATTAAGTTAAGTGTCTAAACGTTTCAACCTCTAAATGTAATTTTATCATTATTAATGACGTGCAATGATTTATCGGCCATTGTCTTATCCCTTTAGATCCCTGGTCTTATTTACCTTAGCAACAAACGTATACATAGAGACTTCAATGTATATGTAGTTAAGTAATAGGATGTGCGTAATCATAGATTACAGTTAGTGGTTAAATGGTTTGAACAGTAAACTTAATGAACCAGCAATAAACAGCTCAATTTCCATCCCTTTCTGAAAATATTTGCTTTGCTACATTAATTTCCTGACTTAGCGAGTTAAATGCTTTGTTTAGTTCAAAGTGCCTTTAATTAAATACATTTTAAAATTGCATACTTTTTGGGGACTAGTGTAATAAACAGCCCGACATCCCCTTCTTCTTCGTGTGTAATCAACTTCAGTTTTCAGGATTTGATCACAAAGCTAAATTTTTTACAACTATAGATTACGTATTGTCCATGTTTTTGGAGTTTCAGAAAAAGGAAAAAAATAAACTCTGAGTAAGACGACTTTTCTTGTGTTCAAAGAGCGATAATGGATAGGATCTAGAGAGATAAGACAATGACCGATACATTTATGTACATCCCCTATGATGGTACACAAAATTACCCCATCTGTAGATTACAATTAGTGGATGGAACGTTTGGACACTCCAACTAATCAAAATTTAGTAATAGTCCTCAAGCTTTTTAAGAGAAGGACTTTGGAGACTAGTATAGTACGGAAATTCTGATAACGGTTATAGAGTTGCCAAGCTTTCTAAATCGTATCTAACTTCCAGAGGAATTACTATACCAAGTTTGAAATAGTTTGATAGGACAACTCTAACATGTCTAAATTAGCGAAAAAAGCGGACCATCCTTAGAAAAATAAAAGAAAACTATTTATTTTGATGATATATTTCATGTAACAGATCGATTTAGTAATAATATACATAATACAAAACTAGAAATATAAAATAATATATTATAGGAATAATATATTTAATATTTATACATATACAAATACCATAAATATATATGAAGGATTATGAAAAACAATAAAATGCCCATATAATAATAATAAATATTATCACAAAAAATACATTTTCATAAAATAATTATTAAATCTTAATAGTTATTTATCGCCTCGTATTATAGACAGCTTTCTGCGGAAATTAAAATGGAAAGGTATCAGATTAAAACCAGTTTTGTTAGCCCCTAAGGCCAGAGCTAAGAAAACTGCTACTAATTTTGTATTTTTTATTTTAATATTCGTAGAAAACTGGCTATGAAAAGATACGATACATAATATTTCAGTATGACTTAGAACCGGTTCTAATCCAGCGGATATCAATCGGTTTCGTAGCCATACTGGAAAGTATAATCTTTATCTCGCTTTAATAAATAAAAAGGATATGACTTATGTTTTTAATCTAAAATAAAACTTTACATAATTTAATCAAGATGGTTGTTAAAGGAATAGCTCCACGAAGTTCATTTAACATTTAATTCAAATAGTAATTAAGTTTAGCTGAAGCTTGTTAAAATGTATAACTATGACTGCTAAATTTATCAAAAATACTTGGAAGCTTAATTTACAAGAAAAACATGAAAAACACTGCTGCCTTTGTTTAAATAAAACTCATTTTAAATTTTTTAATACATTATTATAATATCATTTTTAAAGTTACATGGTAAAAATTAATTCTTTAAAATAATGAAACAAAATAATGGAGACTAATTTTTAGTTTAAATACATTTCGTGTAACTACGACTTTTTATTATTCGATTAAAAATAACCAAAACATTATTATTTTAAAAATACCAAATATTCATGACTAGAAAGATAGTTTGGCAAAATACTGAGGAAAAAGGGGGCCTTATATTAAGAAATTTTTATTTTGGAATATTAGCTAAAATTGACTAGAAATAAAGTTAATTTTTGCTACATTTTTAAAAGATAGTTTTAGGGGGTTAATTTTAGTGACAAATTAATATTGCATTTTACCCACCTTTTTTTATTTGACCCAATGTTTTTTTCTTATATTTTTCACGGATTTTTTATTGATTGTATTTTTGTTTAACCATCACAAGAATCAAATACTCTGATTTTCCATCCAAGATATCTAAAAAAAACAAGGATGACAACATTTATAAGTGGTTAAATACAAAAAACGGATTAAGTGATTAAGATGTTTAAATAAAGAATAAAAATATAAGGAAAAATCACGAAATCTTTCACGAGAAGCAGCGTAAAGTGCCACCAAAAAAATGACGTCAGATCATAAAATTACCAATGGAAGGCCAGTATGAATTTTACCATTGGTCAATTACAATGTATACTGGCCTATCATTGGTCATTAAATTGCATGATGTCATTTTTTGAAATCACTTTATGGTGTTTTCTTTCACGATTTTTATTTATTTTATTACTGATATTTTGTAGAATGAAGACTAACGGACCCTGTAATTGCCATAATGGATGCTCAAAGAAAATTAAGCCGTCTATCTTGAAAATCAGCCGAGACAATCACTGACTGGCGGATGGAGAGACAAAGTGAATTATAGAGTAGCATCGATTTTATTAAAATTGGTTTGTGTGTTTTTCCCGTAATATACTTTACTTTATTTTTTTTATCTTATTTTGTAATTTTATTACAAATACAAGGAAATGAAACGCAAAGGAGAAAAAAAAATACAGCTTTCAAAATAGACACTTCAACAAACAAAAAGCTTGACAACTACACTCCAATTCAAGACGACATATCCAACAACTTATTCCACGTTATGAACAATACCTGTGGGTGTAACATTGATAAAAAAAAACAGTATCAGGTGTCCTTCTATCATGGGTTTTGCTATACCTGTGGGTGTAACATTGATAATAAACAGTATCAGGTGTCCTTCTATCATAGGTGTACTATACCTGTGGGTGTAACATTGATAATAAACAGTATCAGGTGTCCTTCTATCATAGGTGTACTATACCTGTGGGTGTAACATTGATAATAAACAGTATCAGGTGTCCTTCTATCATAGGTGTACTATACCTGTGGGTGTAACATTGATAATAAACAGTATCAGGTGTCCTTCTATCATGGGTGTACTATACCTGTGGGTGTAACATTGATAATAAACAGTATCAGGTGTCCTTCTATCGGGGGTCCATTGCACAATACCAGGTTGTCCTAAAATTTACAAATTTCAATTAAAAAGATATAACATCAAGTTGCAGAATCAGTTAAATACTGTATAGGGTTGGTTAGCTGTCTATTGTAATTATTTAATAACAGAGATTTAAAGAGATAAGACAATGGCCGATAAATGTATGTGCATATCCAATGATGACACACAAAATTACTCTTTCTATAGATTAGAACTAATGGCTGATATTTTTGGGCACTCAAATTATCAAAATTCAATAAAAGCCTCCAAAGTTGTTGAGCTAAGGGATAAGAAAACTTTAATTATAAACCTTTGGGGACTAGTGTAATAAACAGCCCAATGTCTCCTCCCTTCCTGATATAATAATGAAGCGTACCTTCTCTACAATTAAGGCTCAATGCCCGCTGGTATCCACCAAAGCTGGCAAAAGAATTTGCAGGTCTTAGCGGATCTTCTTTCCATTCACATAACCGACCTACATAATTAATATAATACAAAATTAGTATAAATTCGAAACCAATTAATTTTCGCTGGATTATAGCGTAAAACCATGCGGAAAAATCATGTTTATATTTTTTGTTAGGTCGGAACTCCGGTCCCTCATGGTAAAAATGGTTTAATTTTAAATTTTTTTTTATTTTCTGTCCGCGGAAAGATGCCTTTATGCGATAAATAACTATTAATAGAAGCCATGCTTGTCGTATAAGCCACCTCTAAAATTAGGGGCATCGCAGTTTTACATTAAAAAAATAGAAAGATGTTTATACTGTTTTAGAACAATCCATGAGTCCAGTAAAGGTTTTTTAATCGCCGAACTGCCATTTCCTTCAAATCATTATTGCTGCGCTTATGATATAATGTTATCTATCTATCTATCTATATATTTATCTATCTATCTATTTATCTATCTATCTATCTGTCTGTCTATCTGTCTGTCTGTCTGTCTGTCTGTCTGTCTGTAAGTCTGTCTATCTATCTATATATATATATATCTATATACCTGTTCCCTCTGGAATAATGACACCCTGTCTTGTTTGGCTAAGACCGGCAAAAACGCGGATCTGCCGCCTTTCTTCCGCCGTCTTAAACTCGTAGCCGCCTTCCGGATCGTCGGTGATGTAGAACGGATGGTAGCCTAAAAAAACTGGTTGAAACTTTTGGACATTCAACTTAATAAACTAACCAATCAGATCCAAGAGAAGTGCCCAATAATATAAAATTATCCAGAAAACAAAAGAGATAAGACAATAGCCGATAAATTTATGTACATCCCCAATAATGATACACAAAATTAACCCTTCTTTAGATTACAATTACTGGTTTGGACACTCAACTTAATGAACGAACCAATTAGATCCAAGATAAGTGCCCAAAGTTGTCAAGCCAACTAATAAAAACGCTGTAATAAACTTTGGAACTAATTTAATAAACAGCCCAATCCCTTCCCCCCTAATATTAAATAATAAAAGTTATTTTTGTGTTTCAGAGGCGTCCAGAACGGGTGTATTAAAGCCTCTAGCAAAACTCAGGGGATTGATAAATACTCTTTTTGTCCAACTCCCTGGCAATATTAAGGGGGTTGGGCACACAATGTTCGTTTTTGTTCGTCAGTCTGATTGGCTGTTTTAATATTTAATGATGAACATCCCTTGTAAGAATTGTTTCATCCTTGTTTTTTATATCCTTAGTTGCGCAGCTACTCTATGATTAAGCTATGTTTAATGTCTAATTGTTTGTCTTCTTTACAAAATTAGAATTTAACTGTCAAACACCGATTACTTTTTTCTTTAAAACATTTTTATGTTTAAAATGTTATTCATTCGCTCTTAATGCACATACCATTTGATATTATATTCTATTTCTTTTTAAATGTTCAAATGTTAGATGTAGAAATAACTCAATTTTCAAGGAAGTAAAATCCAGGAATCTAAAGGGATAAGACAACGGGCAATAAATTGATGTACATTCCCAAAATTACCCCTTCTGTAGATTACAATTAGTGGTTGAAACAATTAAGCACTCAACTTAAAGAACAAACAAATCAAAATTCAATAAAAGTCCCCAAAGTTGTATAGGCAACGAATAAGAAAACGTTATGCTAAAACTTTGGGGACTAGTGTAATTCACAGCCTAATGTCCTCTCCCTCCCTGGTAAAACTAAAAGAAACTTTTTAGACTTTTTTATGAACAATTAGGAATAAATTTGATTAACTTAATTTTACTCTGAGAAAATGTGTAAGAGAAGATTCTCTATAATTCAAACTTGTCATGGTGATTCATGTGTCAATTAGGCACGTTTTACAAACCGTAGTAACTTTAAGAAAATTCGTAGTGTTTTTAAAAATATGTTAATTCTGTAACAGTTAGCTATTTTCGTTAATTTAGCCATGTTAGAATTGTCCTTTCGGTTTCAAACTTTTTTTTGACGATTCCTGTAACAAGTACGAATTTTAAAGCGTGGCAACTCTATAATCAATACCAGAAAATTCGCGAATTTGCAATAAATTCAAATTTGAATAAATAAATATTCTGCTTAGGTTTTTTTAAGTACTGACAATCTAAAAGTGTTATTGGTCGTTTGTTATACCGTCTTATTTTAAAGGATCGCTTTTTGTGGATGTTTTCATCTTTGTTCTTTTAAAACTTTTCCTTTAATGAATATAATCAAAGAAAATGATATTTTACTAAAAATAATTCTGACAACGAAGCTAAAAGAACTCAAATTTTAAAACAAATGAACATTCACATTTATAGAGAGTAATTGCACTTTTAATTCTAATATAAAAGTAACAGGATGTCTATTTGTCTTTATGTACCGAAGAATTTCGCAAGCAATATGCTGTAAATGAACTACTGACTTACTGGTAACGATAATAGAGTTGCTACGCTTCCTAAATCGTTTAACTAATATAGGAATTATCATGCAAAGTTTGAAATCTATAGCAAAATTGTATCATGTCTAAATTAACAAAAAAAAAACGTTACAGACATACGGATGGACCAAACCTAATTATAGAAAAGCTTTTATTGATAATGGAAGTACAGTTTCTCTTTTAATATTTGCCTCCTGTTTACAGGAATCTAAAACACGAACAAGTATGCTGACAAAGTACATTGTTATAAGCGAAGCATCTCTATAATTAAGTTCTAAAAATTAAGTATGTTCTTAAACAATATCCTGCATTTAAGCAGTTTTTCAGCAGATTTACTTACAATTTTGCTTCGTTCGACTTTATATAACTATATTCTGATTATTTAGTTCTAACACTATACAAGTGTTAATGTTCGTTTGTCCTACCGTTTCAGAGCTTCTCTTTTATGGATGTTGTCATCCTTTTTTATAAATTCTTATACAGATTTATTTCACTGCACCGTTGATTCTTTTATTCTATAACTCATTTTAATTGGTACGGACGGACCGACCCTAATTATAGAAAAGCTTCGCTAGTAACAAGAACGTGTATATTGACCTGCAGCGAACTCGGGATCGTCTCCGCCCTCAACAACAAAGGTGTAGGTCTTGCCACGGACAACATGGATCTCGGGAATCAACAGGCCATTGATATACCTAAAATATAGTTAGATAAAAATAGATGGGTAGATATATTGATTGATATATATAGATAGGTAGATAGATAGATGGATAGATAGATATAGATAGGTAGATAGATAGATGGATAGATAGATATAGATAGGTAGAGGGATAGAAAGATAGATAGATAAAGATAGAAATGGATCTTGGGAATCAACAGTCCATTGATATACCTAAAATATAGATAGATAGATAGATCCTAGAGGGCAGAAAAAAAGTTTCAGAGTCCCTGAAGTAAGGTAACAAAAACCAAAAATATAACATTTTTTCATGATTTGAATATTAATTTTTTCATCAATCTTATATGAAAACTACACATATTATACACCAAAATGATCGTTTATTAATGTAAAAAGCGCACATAGTGCTTTTTTTGGCCAAAACTTAAGGTTTGTAGGGTGACGTATTATGGTCAAAATTTTATTGAAGTCTAATTGAATTTCTGTTGCTTTTGAGTTAATGTTTGAAATGTATTCTGAAATGAAATTATCTTGTGCCTACGATGGTTTACCCCTTGGGAATTGTCCTTATGCTGTTTTATTTTAAATGAATTTTAGAATATTTTTTTTAATACACTATTCTAAGACATGAAGATATATTTTGATTTTAGCAAACATTTTAATTTTGTCTAAAAAACTATAAGTATGAGACATTACATAAAATTTTTGGCCTAATTTGTATTAAACAGGAATGAATTAAATTTTAAAAACATCAAAAACAATTAATTCGTATAAAATGTAGTAAATGTAAAGTATAAACTAATCTGATTTACTTTGTATAATTATGATGGTTTTCATCTAACTCGGAAGAGAAGGGGGCCGAAAAATAGCAATAAACCATCCCACGACTAATAATAAAAAAGCCTGAAACCATCACAGGACACATATAAAGCTTCCTAAAATAGAACACCCAATTATGTCAGTGGTTAGCAAGATCTCAACTGACAAGAAAACAAAGCTTACTACTTTATTTAAAAGGATTGAAAGATAGGAAGATTTTTTGACCTATACATGGCCTATATTTAGGTTTTTAACTTTTCTCTCCTGTTTTAATTACTTAACATATTTTTAACGAGGATGACAACATTCAAAAGTAGCGAAGCACTAAAAAATTGCTGGAAGGAAAACAAACAGAAATGAATTATAGAGACTATGTTAAGTTAGTAAATATGCTATAATTCTTAGAAATCACGAAACCTTTCTTATATATTAATAAAAAATATGCATGAGCGACAGACTGACGGACAAAGTAAGTTATACACTTTGATTATACACTGCTTATTGATACAGGGAATCGAATTTCCCCCAAAGCGTTACGGATGGACTGACTGGAGGACAGACAAAGTGAATTACAGAGTAGCTTGGCTAATAAAACAATTATAAATTATTCAACCTATGTGCAGTTACAGTGTACTCTATATTAATAGAAAATTAATAAGTCACTCATCAATAACACACTTTTTTTTATATTTATATAATATTTTTTTTTCTGATTCTTAATCAAGGTAAAACTACTCAAAATAAGATTATTAATTGGTTATTCAAAGAAAAAGCTTTCTATTAGCAATACGGTTATATATTTATTTATCTATCTATCTTTTAATCCATTCATTTTTCTAGATATATCCAATAAATTATGTATTCAATCATCTATCATTACTTCCATTCGTCCATCATCTATCTATCTATCAGTATCTATGAACTCACCATGCAATGCCCCAGCCAACATGCCCTGTGATGGCAGAATAACCGCTGTCACCTCCGTCTGTCTGTCTGTCTGTCTATCAGTATCTATGTACTCACCATGCAATACCCCAACCAACATGCCCTGTGATGGCAGAATAACCGCTGTCACCTCCGTCTGTCTGTCTGTCTATCTATCTGTCTGTCTATCTATCTATGTACTCACCATGCAATACCCCAACCAACATGCCCTGTGATGGCAGAATAGCCGCTGTCACCTCCAGTGGGTCCAATCTAAAACAAAAAAAGAATTATTACAATTAGTGGTTGAAACGTTTGGACACTTAATTTCCTCCAGTAGGTCCAATCTAAAATAAAATAAAGACATCTAATTAATATGAGATCAGGGAGGGGAAAAAACTTTTCATAAATGAGAGTAAAATCAGAGAGAGAGAGAGAGGACATGGGGCTGTTTATTACAATTGTCCCCAAAGTTTCATGATAACGTTACCTTATTGGTTGACTTAACAACTTCGGGAACATTAAAATTGATTTTAATTTGGTGGTCATTTGATCACTAATTATAATCTATAGAAGGGGTAATTTTGTATCATCAATGGGGATGTACATCAATCAATCGGCCATTGTCTTATCCCTATAGATTCCTACATAAATCCACTCTTAATAAGCATGAAAATAATAAGGTAACCAGAAATTTTGTACTTAAAAACCTTTTTAAAATTTTTACTACACCCAAGCCTAAATCAAATGGTTATTTATCGCATCGTATTATAGACAGCTTTCCGCGTAAAGTAAAAGTAAAATTAAAAGATTAATTTAAATTTTGTTAGCCCTAAGGAACCAAAGGCTCAGGCCAAAAAAAATATCACTTTTATGATTTTAATTTTATTACTCATACTAAGTGGCATATTGAATTTCCCAGTTAAATAAAATACATATTTTAAAACATTCATCCTCTCATAAAAATTAAAAATGTTATTTTAATGTATTTTTAGTTCCTAGAATCAAATAATCAAGTTCTTCCGAATTATCAAGGATAGGGAAATGGATTCATAAATTAAATTATCTTTGAAATTGTGTAGTAATTACTTATCGCATAGTATTATAGACAGCTTTCCCAGGGCTAAAGGCCCAGGCTTACCAAACTGGTATGAATTCTTAAATTTTTGTTTTAAAATTCGGGGACAATGGCTGAGAACCAGTTCTAAACCAGCGGATATTAATAAATTTTTTTTTATGTAAAACCCAGTCCCATGGGAATTTTAGGAATTGGGCCAAATTTCTAAAAATTATACAAAGTTTTATGATAAATGTGTATATAAATATTAGTATTACCTCTAGGATATAGAGGGTTAAATCACTACAAAGTAAACCTCACATATGTCCAATAAAATGTACAATGTAAGGACAAGTATAGCGAAGGGGTGTTCTTTTTACGGATTTTTCCCGTAAAGTTGGGTGTTGGGGTTAAGTTCCTAACTATTGCAAAATGTATATATACAAATATGAAATGGTCATAATTAAGAACAGCTTGACTAAATAAGAGCATTTGACTAAACCCCAACTTTAATACGCGAAAAAAATGATCCCCTCACTATGTTCCAGCGAGTGACAAATAATCGTTTTTTACATTTTGGAAAATACACTTTTAAACAATTGTTTAGTAATATACACAAGTTTTTGGAAATAAAGCCGAAAGAATTAGCTCTTTACTATGAAGAATAAGAATTTTATGTGTAATTATACTAGAGGTATGGAATTAAGTTCCTTTTCATCATTGTTAACAACTATTTTAAGGTCAACTAAACTACATTTCAAATCAGTGTGGACCCTTTATTTTTAAAGCTATTTTTAAGTATTATATATTTTTGGAATCAGTATGTAATAATTTATACGTGTAGCCTTTAAAAGAAGTCAAATCTCCATTTTTTTGTTGTAATTGTAGATGGTTTTCTTAGCATACCCGATTTCTGTAAAATAGACAATTTTCTTCTAATGAAAATTTTACGTTTGGTTCCAGATCTTTTAAGCGCAAAAGAGCGCAAGCAAATCCTCTTACATGGTGATATTAGATGTATGTATAATATCAGAGAACTTTACCCTGTGTATGCGAAAGTATGCAAAGTTTGTTTTTTAAGCCCTAAAGATACTTGGCCTATCAAAAAATAACAATTTTTTAAGATATTAAAGTAATTTATTTTCTACTTATTTTAAACACATATTCATTTAAACTAAAAGTAAAGAAAAGTTTTAAATAAAGATTATCCCTAAATGTCTAGGCTCTTATTTGAACCATTTTACCTTTTTATTGGGGGGGGGGGGGGGGGGGATGCCCCACTTATATCCACATCTGAACCCATTAAAGCAAGAAGTTTGAAAAATTTTATGTCGTTTCTTAGTTCAAATACATATTCTTATTTAATTTGTTAGCATTATTTACTCCCTCCACCCTTTCATTAAGCAACCTTTTTCCAAGGGTGCTTTCATGCTTATTAAAAAAAGACAAGTAGAATTTGTATTGTTTAAGATAGAAAATGCTTCCTTTCAAGTAAATTGAAAATAAAATGAAAGTCTTACATATCAGAGATTTATAGAGATTAGACAATGGCCGAGAAATTAATGTATATTCCCAATGCTAATACACAAAATTGCCCCTTTCTATAAATTAGTGATTGAAACGTTTGGACGCTCAATTTATAAACCAACCAATCAAAATTCAATAAAAGTCCAGCAAATTGTTATGCCCACAAATAAATAAACGCTATTTGGTGAATTTGGGGACCATTATAATAAACAGCCCATTGTCCCCTCCCTCCCTACATATACACACAGAAAATAAATAAGAAATAGACTCATCTGTATGTCAACTTTAGATTAGAAATCTCAAAATATAAATTTCGGCTGTGGCGGTCAGCGGGAAAACGGCGGCAGATTTTCATATGATTTCAGTAGGTCATACATACTTGTTAGAAAAGCTTATGTTTAGAATTTGAAGTCTATAGGTCAAAAATTGCGGTCTCAAGAGCTGTTTAAAAATTTCTGAGGGATCAGGACCTGCAGGATCATACCTGGACCCTGAAATTGACTTAAACACTTAAATTTGATATTGGTATGTACTGGTATAGGATATTTTAGTATTTGGTAACTTAAAATGCTCAGTTTAAGGCAAACAAAATATTTTTTGCTCTTTACCTGTATGACCCTGCCAGGTTTGCTGGCATCCTGTGCCAGCCAGGATGGAGATATTTAAATTTTTGCCATTATATTGAAAGATATATGGATACTTATTGCTATTTAAAAAAAATTTCATCAAAATTTTAAAATATACACTCTCTATGATTTTTTGTCATTTTTTGTCTTTTCTGGAACACGGTGCCCCTTTAGCAAAAAATTTAAATTTTCCACTTTTTAAATTCTACATGAATGACCCTCTATAGGCGAATAACTCTATACTTTGTAAATACACTATAAGTAGAAAATATGATTAAGCCTTTTCTGAAAACATACACAATCTAAATAAAAGTTTACTCCAGGGATCTAAAGAGATAAGACAATCCCCGAAAAATTGATGCAAATTCCCAATGATTTTATACAAAATTATATTACAATTAGTGGTTGAAATGTTTAAACTCACCTTAATTAAACAACCAATAAAATTCAATAAAAGTCCGTAAAGTTACTAAGTTATCAAATTATAAAACGTTTTTATAAAACTTTGGGGACTTGTTTAATAATCATCCTAATGTCCCCTCTCTCTCTCTGTTTTACTCTCATTTATAAATCACTTTTTTCTGTTTCTGTCATAACATGCATCATAAAGTTTCAGATAATTAACATAAATAACCAGCTCTAAAAATATGAATTAAAGGTTATTTTTATAATTGGAGGCTTCAAAGCATAGAAAGAGGGACCAATAAGCTGTCCTAGTCCCCAAAGTTTTAACAATTTATTTAATATTTCTTTGCTGATGAATTTCGGAGACTTTGATAAAATTTTTGTTTGCTTAGTTCATTAAGTTCAACCGCCTCCTCAACACTCCCCAAAATAATTTTGCGAAGGCACCCCCAAATTCTTAACCCCCCCACCCCTCAATGATATAAAGATTACCCCACCCAAAATGAAATTTTAATTTCCAACTTTTTACCTCCAAATAAAAAAGCTTGGACGTCCTTGCCTCAATTGCCCCACGCAAAATGAAATTTTAATTTTCAATCCCCCCCACCACCCAATCTATCTATCTATCTTTCTATGTATCTATATACCTATCTATCTATCTACCTACCTGTGCAAAGAAGACCCCATCCTCAGGTTCGGAGCACTGGATGGGGGGAATGTACAAGGGCTGTTTATCTGCCTATCTATCTATCTACCTACCTGTGCAAAGAAGACCCCATCCTCAGGTTTAAAGCACTGGATGGGGGGAATGTACAAGGGCTGTTTATCTGCCTATCTATCTATCTACCTATCTACCTATATTCCTATCTTTCTATCTATGTATCTACCTGTGCAAAGAAGACACCATCCTCAGGTTCAAAGCACTGAATGGGAGGAATGTACCAGGGCTGTATAATTATATCTATTTTTCTATATATCTATCTACCTACCTGTGCAAAGAAGATCCCATCCTCAGGTTCGGAGCACTGGATTGAGGGAATATACCAGGGCTGTATAATTATATCTATCTTTCTATCTAACTATCTATCTATATATCTATGTATCTACCTGTGCAAAGAAGACCCCATCCTCAAGTTCGGAGCACTGGATTGGGGGAATATACCAGGGCTGTATAATTATATATATCTTTCTATCTAACTATCTATCTATATATCTATGTATCTACCTGTGCAAAGAAGACCCCATCCTCAGGTTCGGAGCACTGGATGGGGGGAATGTAAAAGGGCTGTTTATCTGCCTATCTATCTATCTACCTATCTATTTATCTATCTATGTATATACCTGAGCAAAGAAGACACCATCCTCAGGTTCAAAGCACTGAATGGGAGGAATGTACCAGGGCTGGGCAGGTCTAGCCACTGGAGCTGGAGTAGGACGGCCACCCTGACTTTTTACCTGAAAAAAGCAACTTTGACATTTTTTTATTCAAAAAGTATAATGTATTAGCGTATTTTTGGTTAGTTGTACCTTTATGTCAAATGCTATTATTAAGTCAAACTGTTCTAAATAATGACCATTTCATATATTTGAATTTGGGCATAATTAAGAACAGTTTGACTTAATAAGAACATTTGATCAAAATGTTACAAACAACTTTACAGAAAAAAATGCGAAGATATCAAATCTGTAAGTATTAATATGTAAGTATTAAGAAGTCGATCTGTCCGTCTAAAGCTTAGGATCTTGGTATTCGAGGCTGTGTTAATTCACTTAGTGTTCATTGGATGGTTTAATGCTATTTTCAGGAAGAAGAGTGGGTCACTAGTTTCATTTAAACAATTCACCATAAACGTTTTAATAAAAAATAGGGGCAGAGCATTTATTACGATTTACAAAATTTTAAAGAGAAAAGAATAATCCAAATGTAAACCGTTTCTTTAGAAATAAAACAAAGGAATAGCTCAATAGAAATGTATATTATTATTTTTAAAGAGAATTGGAAAAATTATATAATTTAATTTTAAGGCTAAAGATAGTACTAAATTTTGAAAGTGCGAATAATTGTTTAATACATAATAAAAAACAATGACTATAGACGTAGCGGATATTTTTAAATTGATTGAAAAATATAGGGTAAACCAATGAATATATTATTACTTGGAACTTACACGAGATTTTCTTGTTTTCCAATGAAGTTAAACAGGGGGCTAAAGTAACGATAATCCCCCCCTCCCTCCTTTATCCCCTCCTTTCCCTTCTATAGTATGAACGAACTTACTAGTAAGCAACTTGTTGGCAAGCTAAATTGACGACATTTTTTCCCCTGTCATAATATTCACGAAAATTCTATTTTCATTGGTCAACCATTGAGAAAGTTATAGAAAGAAAAAAGAAAAAATCCAAGAGGAAAAATTAATTGTATTAATATATAAAAATAGAGTGGAAACTAAAAATATGAAAAGCCTATCCCTAAAGATATACAGAAAGACAGATAGGCGAAGACAAATACTTACAGAGTATTAGTTATAAAATGTCAAAACTTACCCTTTCAGTTTGAGGAGCGGGTTTGCCAGCAATAGGACAATTCCATGTCGGAGTTCGGCCAAAATCAAATAACAAATCCCCGCGAAGTCTGCTCTTGTGATATGATACTTCACCCTAAAAAATAAAATCGCGTTTCAGAAATAAATGTAAAGATAACCTTTTTTGTCTGTTAGCAAATTGCTTCTTGATCTCTTGTAGAAAGTCGGTTGTTTTATACAATTTCCGACGCTATTAGCTGAATTTAAAGACAGGGTAGGCAAAAAATCACGAAACCTATTCCTATTTTCAGCTGTCGTTGGGGGCCAACACATAGTAGAATTGACGACCTTTCTATCTGCCCCCTAAATAATATTTTGATTTATTTTGCTTGTTGGCTATACCTTTTTCCTAGATGCCTCCCCCCGCCTTATTCTTTTACTTTAATTTGCAGACAGTTATCCACAGAAAGGAAAATGAAAACATATAGGATTAAGTTCTGTATTACTGGTCCAAACAATACAGGACTATTTATTTTTATAATATTTTGTAAAAATTGTATTGGCTCAGAACATGTTTTGAGGCCAGCAGAAATGTATCGGATTCGAACTCAAATAAAAAGGATTATTTAAAACTATACCTTACTATTAACAGGACCTACAGCCCAAATAACAGCCTGTGAGGTATTTGTCTCTATAGTTGTATCAAATCTGAAAAAGAACAGAAATTATTTCCAGTATGGCTTCAAAACCGATTTATATCGAGAAAGAATTCACTACATAACTTTTGTGTCACTTTTGAGGAAGACGATTCCCTTTTCTCCCATCTCTTTTGAAGAGATTTTCTTCCCCCCTTCCCTTTTTCTTTTCCCTTTATATGACGTCATATAGGAATCGTCTTCCTCAAAAGTGATACAAAAGTTATGTAGTTTAGTCTTTTTCTTTATATCCGCTGGATTAGAACCGTTTCTCAGCTATACTGAAAAATCATGTATAGCAAAGTCACACTAATATTGAGACAAAAATCATAACATTATCAACAATTTTTTTAGCCTTGGCATTCGACCACTGGGTGCTAACAAAACTGGTTTAATCTTATATTTTTTTCATTTTACTATCCCTCTAAAGCTGTCTATAATACGATGCGATATATAACTTTTCTTATTAAATGGTAATATAGCAATAATTTTGACTATTTTGACATAACCTATATAATATAAGTGAAACGGTTATTTATCCCCTATCAGACAAAGTTGGGGATGCAAAAGGCACTCCTAATTTTATTTATAACTCGATCCTTGGTTTTCAAAATCAGGTACATCCATCATGTTATATTTTACCCTTCTAAAAGCCTTACAACTAAAATACTTTGAGTTATCAATGAGTGACAAAAGGAGGTACAGACGTACTTACATACATTAGTTATAGAGTAGCTGCGCTACTAGAAAAAATAATTACCTGTCTCTGGCTTTCAGTGGTTGTCTGTATGTGAGCATGGTGAAATCATTTATGATGGCAGAATTTAATAATCTCACATTGTTCTTGCCCCGCTGGAGGTTGCTGAAAAAAAAGATATTTTCTTAAAAATGATCCTTGGACGAACGCAGGAGTGACAAACATCGGAGAGGTCACATAATCTAACCAATCTAAAACCATTTTGTAGGCTTTTTTAAAATGCTTATCCCCTGCGAAGGTTGCTGAAAAAATGACATTTTCTTTAAAATAGTCCTCGGACAAACGCAGCACTCGGAGTGGGCAAACGCTTTAGTGAGCAAACGTCGGAGTGTGCAAACGTCTGAGTGGACACATAACCTAACCTATCCGATTTTAAACCATCTTGTATCTTCTTAAATGCTTAACCCCTGCGAAGATTGCTGAAAAAAAGATATAGTCTTTAAAATGACAAACGTTGGAGTAGACAAACGTCGGAGTGGACACATAACCTAGCCTATTTTAAAACATCTTATAGGGGACTTATTTCTATATTCATTTCTTAACCTAGCCCTAAAGTATAAAAAATGTAAAAGTACATTGGGAGAGCGTGAATAAAATTTTATGAGTGAGAAGAAATTGACTTTTTATTTCACTAGTCCCCAAAGTTTCATAATAACATTTTTCTTATTCGTTGGCATAACAACTTTGGGAAATTTTATTGACTTTTAATTTGTTGTTCATTAAGTTGTTTCTATAAAAGTAGTAATTTTGTGTAACATCATTAGAAATGCACATCAATTTATTGACCATTGTCTTTCTCCCTTTAGATCCGTGGTGAAAATATGTGTGTTACATAATATATTTGAACTATACACCTACATAAAAGCATCTATTTTTAGATGATTTTAAGTGTATTGTTTTTCTCTTTTTTAATACCATTACTAAACATTTTTACTTAACATATGACCTTTTCTTTTTTATAACCTTTTCTCAACAAAAAGAAAACATTTACGTTCCTACTTGTTTCATATGGTTATCTATCTATCTAAATCACAAATAAAATATAAATTGTAAAAAGGTATTGTATCTATCTATCTACTATACCTATCAGGACAGGCCCCCCTGCCCCCAGCACACTGGGACTTGGCATCCAGGTAGTAATCCTCTGCGTAGCCTTTGCCAGATCTCTGGTCCATCCAGGTCACTGTCACGTCACCACCAACCATCCTGACAAATAAACACAATGTATATAGATATATAGATAGATGGATAGATATATAGATGGTCAGGTAGTAATCCTCCGCGTAGCCTTTGCCAGACCGCAGGTCCATCCAGGTCACCGTTACGTCACCACCCACCATCCTGATAAATAGAAAATGATCAGGGTTCTAAAGGGATAGGACAATGGCAAATAAATTGATGTACATACAGGTCCATCCAGGTTATTGTCACGTCACCACCCACCATCCTGATAATTAGTAAATGATTATTTATGGCATTGTATCATAGACAGCATTCAGCAGATATTAGAATGAAAAATTATAAGATTAAAGCCAGTATTTTTAACCCCGAGGGGCCGAAGATTTTTATGATTTTTAGTTTAATATTTGTGAAAAATTGTCTGTAATACGATGCAATACATGAATTTTCAGTTAATCTAAGAACCGGTTTAAGATTTTGTCTTTGCGTGATATGACTCTATATGGTATTGTTCCGAGATGATTTTTCTTTTTCATGTATTCATACACTTTGACCTATGGGGGGGATGGGTGAGAGGGAGGCATTGAGCTGTTTATTACACCAGTCCCCAAAGTCTTATAATAAAGATTTCTTATTTGTTAGCCAAAAAAACCTGGAGACTTTTATTTAGTTGAGTAACCAAAAGTTTCACTCATTGTAATCTACAGATGGGGTAATTTTGTGTTACATTATCAGGAATTACATCAATTTATCGTCCATTGTCTTATCCCTTTACACTTTGACCACATAAAAAAACGCATTTTCTTCTTTTGCAAATAAAACCGCAGTGTGTACAATTTAGCCTGGTGCGTAATTTTATTATAAAAGGATGATAACAAGCATTAGTATCTTTGGACGGGCGAAAAAAGTTAATTAGTCCTCTTATTATTTTTTGTCTGTAGCAAAGTATCCAGCTTACCGCTGAACCGATAAAGTTCTCCTTTACAGTGAAGCTTCTTATTGGTCCAGGAAATTTTAGAAAAAAATTTTTGGGGGGAGAGTTTCTCTACCAATAAAAAATTACCCATCACAAAAAAATACTTTTATTTTAAAAACTTAAATTGAAAAATAAAGATGGTCGTTTTTTACCCCCCTCCCCTCCAAAACACACATCTTAAGTGCCTGTAGAGGCTTCTAGGGTGCGTAGCCGCTAGTATAATACAAAGTCTTTATTTTTGTCTGAAACTAAAAATATCAGATATTCGAATTCGTTCGAATTATATTCAATCAGGTAAGCTTTATAAATATCTTGGGATGGTTTTAAGCTATTTCTTAATCCTTCTCTAGAGTCTAGGGGCGAAGCAACTAGTACTAAATAACGTAATGTATGTATTCTGTTAGAATATCTTAAACGGCAGAACTGATCAGTTAAATACGAACGAACGGACAAAGTAAGTTACAGAGATGCTTTGTTACTAAAAAGAAATGTATTTTTGACCACACTTTTAATTGTGTAAAAATAGTTTGATTAAAAAAGTTTTCCCTTTTCTTGAACCGCGCGAAAACTTTTGGTTTTGTGAAACATTTCTATAATCGGATTAAGTTATATGTAAGAACCCTTTTTAAAAGCCAAGCTTTTCTATAATTAGGGTCGTTTCGTCCGTACGTCCGGAATGGTTAGCTTTTTTTGCTAGTTTAAACTTGTTAGAATTGTCCTTTTAATTTTAAACTTTGTAAAATGATTTCAAAACACTTATGAAAGATTTTAGTAAGCGTATCAACTCTATATCTTTGGGTTTTTTTTCGTTTGCTTAACAACTCTGGGGAATTTTATTTAATGTTGATTGATTGGTTCAATGAGATCAGTGTCCAAACGTTATAATTGCTAATTTTGATATACACGAGAGGCATTTTGTGTATCATCACAATGAATATACATTAATTTATTGGCCATTGTCTTTTCCTTTTAAATCCCTGCATCCTTCTACATTTATATTAAGATAACTTACTTAGTTCTAAAAGGATCTCCAGAAAGGCCAAATGCCATGTACTGTCCATCTTGAAGTTTTCCAACCAGCTGAGTAACTATGTTTTTTTTTATTGGCCATAGTCTTATCCCTTCTAAATCCCTGTATTTTTCTAAATTTATATTATGATTACTTACTTAGTTCTAAAAGGATCTCCAGAAAGGCCAAATGCCATGTACTGTCCATCTTGAAGTTTTCCAACCAGCTGAGTAACTATGCTTTTTCCTAAAATTAAATTTGTTGTCATTGTTCTTTTACGTGACCTTTGTCATATCTTACGTTTTTTGTAAACCTTTTCCTTTAAACGTCTGTGGTAGGGGGAAAAGGGTAGTTACCTCCCTAAACTTTTGAAATACCTCATTTTATACCCCTTTTGTATCACTTTTTTTAACCCCCATAAAAAAAAGCTTAGACGCCATTGAAAATCGTCCTATTAATTTAATAATTTACTTAGACAGATATTCTTCGCGTTTTTTACATTTGATTCTTTAATGACAGTCAGGGACAAGGGAAGGTTTCTCTGACCAAAAAGTCTATTAAAATCTTGCAATCTAATCACGAAACCTTTATGAGTGTGTAATATTATCGATGATTCAACTATTATTAAAAGGGGCTTGTAGTAATTATGTAATAGTATAAATTCGCTAATCTAAATTCACTAAACCTCATCAAAAGTAAGTAGATTATAAACAGGGATCGGCAGCCGCACGTCAGCCGCGTGTAAGCCTCAGTGATATCGTCATTTTATTACTATAATATTCTGCTGGATGTATAAAACTGCTCTTTAGCAGACAATCCTTCTTTCTGAAATTTCTTTTTCTGCTCACAAGCAGGTTTAAAAGTGAGGCTGAGGCGCGGCTGCCGAACCCCGATTATTAATGTTATTAGCAGACCGATTTAAAAAAAAAAATAACACATTATTATCTTTAGGTTTCTTTAATGCTATACCAAGACTTCCTCCCCTTTGGTCATTTACAATTTGTTTTAAATTAATGGTCGGGAAAGTGGGGATTCTGTGCTCTACAAGGCACTATGGGGGAAATTACCCATATTTTAAATTCTGTAAAAAGTTTGTAAATGTTAATATTCGGAGAAGATTAGTTGTTTTTAGTATTGCAGTACATAATAAATCATGCTTTCAGGGAAGCTTCTAATTTACATTACCCATTTCGCCACTTCCCTCCAACTTGTTTCACAATTAGAGGCAAGAAGTTGTCAAGAAATACCAAATTAAACCACAACATATATTATAAAATTTAGGATTTAGAAAAGAATAGTTATGTAGTTCAGAATTTTATTGATAGGTGTCGTAAAAACTTTTTTTATGTAAAATTTTTAGATGAGATAAATATCTAAACAATCTTAAATATTTTTGAAAATATTACAGCTATCCACTCTTTGGGATTTTCAATAAATTTTATTCACTATTAAACATATAATTTACGAGTAGTCTATGATTTAGATAAAATATATAAAATATGTAAAAAGCATTATTCAACTCGTTCATCTCAATACTGAACATGGAACTAATCTCTGACTATCATTTTTGCATGGCTTGTAGTAAAGTGAGCAAAAACTAATAAAATAATGCTTGAGATTCTTATCAAATTCTGCCAAAAGTTGCATAATCTCATCATCTAGTTTTAACTGGAAATCTATGAAATCAGCTCTAAAGCATTGTTTGCCAGAATACACAGCTATCCTCAACAGTTTAGCGGATTTATAAACAACACGCTCCAAGCGGTCAATGGATCCTAAAAATAGACATACTTGCTGAATTATACCTGGTTTTACCTAAATTATACCTGATCCTTCTTCGGGACTATAGGCTTTTAAAGATTTTCACTTAAATTACCCTATTATTAGACTTAAAAATAGCGTTCGACAAGACATCCTGTCGCTGTTTATAAGTTTTATTACAAAAAAGGAGTCATTTGTATTTAATATTGATAAAATTGTTAACAGTGTTTGGTTTTATACAAAATTACCATTTATATATATCAGAATGTTAATTCATACATTCACAAAACTTACTACTTAACATTATAAGATTACTAATTAGTCAACCTGATCCTCTAGGGAAGGCCGGGGATGAGGAAAATAGCCTAAAATAACTAAAAAAAAATTTATTGTGCTTTCTTGAAAAGTACAACCTAACAACTTTTCAGATCTTAAGCTTTATAAAAAAAACTGGCTAATGTAAAGGAAACAAAGTTGCGGTTTTCGTTATATTTTCACATTAGCTTTTATCCAATTTCTAGCTCCTGCTGGTGCTCTAACCCCGCGGGGCCAATTGCCTAACCTTACGGGGCAATCGCCTAACCTAACACAATATAACCTTTCAAAAGCTACTGTTAAAATACGACGAAACCCGCAACTTCGTTTCCTTCACATGACCCCAAAAAAACTTACTACTTTATAAAGTAGGATTGGTGACATTATTACTACAGTTTTAAGCTGAAATAGATATCAAAACAAAATATGAAATGTAATTAGTAAATTACAGGGCAGTAAGAAAAAAATATTATCAGAAAATGATCTAGTGTGCGTTTAAATCTCCAGCTAGTCAAGAATAGCGGTTCCTAAAAAATAATTATTTTGCCTAAGATTACAGTATGATATACTAACATGAATTTAGGATAAAATTTTTTTATTGGCACAAATGTAAAATGTATTTTATACTTATTCTATTTTTCAAAGTTTTAAGGTTTTTTTGTTTGTAGCTAGCTTAAGATTTCAATAACTTATGAATTGATTGAATTCTCGAAATAATGGAAAATTTAAATCGGTCTCAGAATGGTTTTAGGCTATTTTTCTGCCTTTTCCTTCCATTTTGAATACAAATCCCCTGGATGTTAAAGGGCAACCATATGTTTATTTATAGTAATAAAAGACATGTAACAATTTATGGAAAACAAAAGTAGCAGCATGTTTATCACAGGGAGATTTTTATTTTTTGATGAATAAAATTAGTGCTTAGTTTAACCCACTAACCTCTGTTCGCACGTTTTTTGTGCTGTGAACTACCATCTAATACATATTTAATATTATTTCATAAATCTAAAGACTGTTGACCTGCTGTTTATATACTTACTGATAACTGCATCAAATATTTTTGGTATATAATGCCCAACACCAATGATAAAAAAAGAAAATTAAATTATGCATTACTCTTTATCATATGAAAAGATAAAAATGATAATTGTGAAACTTGACAAGAAATTATCTTTTGCATACCGATTTTCAATAGTATGCTATAATTAATAGCAATGAAATTTACAATCATCTAAAAGATTAACTGTATTTTTATCTAGAGGAAAAGTTATAGGGTAGAGTACTAACCTATGTATATAATTGAAGTTTTACTCCAGGGATAATATAAGAAAGTGGATGGTAGAAATATGATCAGCTTATTTGACTTCAAATTAAGTTAGCAGAGTATACTTAACATAAATACATCTTTGTGTTTTAAGTTTTTAATAGCGAAAATATTACCTAATTGGGGTGGGTTTATCCTTCGATTTCAAAATCCGCGCGCTTGTCATGGGAGCTCTACCGCCCACTGTTGGATATTCATTTAAGTAACATTCAATAGACAACCAACACTTTGTCTGAGAAGGGAAAGGGGACATTGGGCTGTAGCAAAAGTTTTATAATAGTGTTTTCTTATTTGTTGGCTTACAACTTTGGAGACTTTTATTAAGTTTTGATTGATTGGTATTTAAGTTGAGTTTCCAAGCTTTTCAACCACTAAGTGTAAGCTAAATAAGGGGTAAATTTGTGTATCATCATTGGGGATTTACATCACTTTATAAGTCATTGTCTTATCCCTTTAGATCCCTGTCTCCCTACTCTAACTATTTAATATAGTAACAGTAGGAACAATTTTTAACTTCTTTAATTGTACCGCGAACCTATCACATCCCCAACGAAGTTCGAATGCGCTAGATGACGAGCCACAGTTACGGGTTAGTAGCAGAACTACTTTATAATTCATCTTGTCTGTCAGTCCATAACAATATGGTAAAATTTAATTTTAACCAATACTATTTCAGATAGATAAGTAAATTTTTGTTTTCTTTTATTTCTATTACTCTATTTCCTATTTATTATGACAACTTAACTGATCATTTACTTTATAATTTACTTTGTCCCACCATTATATTTACGTTTTTCTTGAGGTTAACCTTGTCAAACCTTACATTAGATAAAATTACTTTAATCTTAATACTATACCTCTATCATTAACTTAGTTTTTACTTATCCTCTCAACACTTTTCTTATTTTCTCATCAACTCTTTCTCATGGTTTTAATTTCATGAAATATAGATAGAAACGGCAGAGGGAACCAATAACAATTATATCGGTTAAATTTAAATCTAATAAAAGACATTTGGATGGCCTTAAAAGAAAATAATAACATCTTTTTTGTATTAAAACTTATAAACAGCGACAGGATGTCTTGTCGAACGCTATTTTTAAGTCAAATGATAGGGTAATTTAAGTGAAAATCTTTAAAAGCCTATAGTCCCGAAGAAGGATCAGGTATAATTTAGGTAAAACCAGGTATGATTCAGCAAGTATGTCTATTTTTAGGATCCATTGACCGCTTGGAGCGTGTTGTTTATAAATCCGCTAAACTGTTGAGGATAGCTGTGAATAGCCTTCCCTTGTCCCTGAATGACAGTACCACCTAGTGGTATAAAACCTACTAGAAAATTCATTACAAAATATAGCGTGGCTACTCTTTAAATGTTCTTACTGATTGTCTGCATCTGTGTCTGTATAATCGATTCAACTACTAACAAAACATTGATACTGTTAAAACCTCGGGCACTATGTAGGAAGTTTTAGCGATTCCTATGAAGATTAGGTTTTCAATTTCTCAGGTGTTTTTTCATTATTTGTCAATATTTTCATTATTTGTTTCAATGTTTTTAAAACATTGAAAGGAAAAAGTCATCAAACTGAAAAAATATTGAGAAAAAAATCTTCCAATGAAAACTATAATCTTTCTAGTGCTCCGTTTACGAACAAAGTGTCTCAAAATCCGCCATAAAATTGAGGGAGATGAGAGGAGAAGAGGGAAAGAAAATCTCTAAAAAAAGAGAAGGATTATCCCTCTTTTTTCGACGTCACATGGCTGATTTTTGAGACACTTTTTTCCGGTTACTCAGTTATTTATACCTGCTATAGCCCATCTGACCTCCAGTCCAATATTATCATCCAAAACCTGAAAAATAAAAGAAACATTGAGAACACTTTTTAAGCTCTTATAATCAATCAAAAACTAAACAAAATACTTATAAATTATATGTTTTAAAAGGAGTTGAAATACACATTTACAAAAATTTACGTAGTAGTTTCTTTTTAAAAAATAAACACATACCCGATTCCCATGTATATATCTTAATCGCGGCAATGCCCCTAGAGGCCTTTAGGGACACTGAAAAAATATGGGAGGGGGGAAGCCGACTTTTCAATCATATTTTTAGTTTTAAAAAGGTTTTTTTTAGGGGGGTCATTTTTCTATGGGCGAATTCTCTTAGGAGAGTGTAAACACTCTCCCTCACTATAGTTATAAAACTTCCCGGGACCTATAAGAAGCTTCACAGTAAAAGTGAACTATATCAGATCAGACAGACAAAAAAAACTTACTTTTTTATATAAAAGGATTATAACTCTGTAATACGTCATAAAAATTTAAAATTATAAACTTTCAAAAACCTACTAGGATTCATTTTAAAATTTACACTTAATTAAAAATCTACAACACTGTTAATTAAACAAATGAATTTAATTGGGTTAAAAATTGTTTGTATATTATCTGAGGATATAAAAAAAGATAAACTCTATTGTTCTGTTGATTTAATTAGTATATATTTTTAAAAGCGAAGCTTTTCTATAATTAGGGTCGGTCCGTCCGTCCGTACGTCCGTACGTCCGTCCGTCCGTCCGTACGTCCGTAACGGATAGCTTTTTTCATTAATTTAGGCATGTTAGAATTGTCCTATCGATTTCAAATTTTGCATGGTGATTCCTTTAATAGTTAGGTACGATTTAAAAAGCGTAGCAACTCTATAATCATCACCAAAATGTCCGTACGTCCATTTTAAATATGTTGATTTTTTTACTTTTTTAACAACAAATTTTTATGTGATCTAATCATCCGATTGATCTGATTTTTGGTATATTGATTCCTGGGACAACAAAGTATAATGTAATAAACGAAGCAACTCTATAATCAAGTCCTAAAAATGTAAGTATGTCCATAAACATTATTCTGAATCAAGCAGTTTTTCAACAAATTTACTTACAATTTTGCTTTGACTCTTACAAATATATATTATGATTATTAAGTTCTGACACTTTACAAGTGTTAATGACCGTTTGTCCTACCGTTTCAGTGCTTCGCTTTTATGGATGTTGTCATCCTTGTTTGAATAAAATTTAGATAATTAGATTTAAATAAGTCACTAATCTTACTAATTAATAATATTTTTAGTATATAATATTTTTCATAATATTTTTGGTTTTCATAATTAAGTACATTTTTAGAAGTAGACTTGAAGGCTTTACATTACATAAACAAATTAATTTTGAATAAGAAAAGAGGAAAACTATAAATGGAAAAAATAGGGATTATTAAGGATCTAAAGGGATAAAACAATGGCCAGTAAATTGACAATCATAATACGTTGAAAAGTTTGGAAACTCAACTTAATGAACCAACCAAAGTTGTAAAGTTAATGAATAAGAAAACATTATTACAAAACTTTGGGGACTATTGGAATACACAGCCCAATGTCTCCTTAATCCGGAAAATTTATTACTTATACATAAGGACTACCATCATCACTTAGATTTATAACTCAGGTAAAAACAATTTTTTTCAAAAGTTTTGTTATTAATGTTTGTCTGACTTCAGCGAAGCATTTATCGGGATAAATATTTCCTTCTTTTTTTACATTAAAACATAAATGTCCTAATTTAAAATCAGTCCCTAGTTATTACCTTATCATTACATAAGTCATTATACTTCAAAGCGAAAATAAATATAGAACAGATAAGTTCTTATGAAAACCCATGCCTTTTTGAAATAAAAAAAAACGTTTTCTATATTTTTGTGTTTCATTATTTCTTAGTTAAAATTAAGACTGACAATTAACTATCAAACTACTTTAGCAACATATATTTGATTACTACATAGAACAAATGTAGAATACAGATCAACTTTTTGGAGACCATTGTCCAAGGGTTCCATAGGTCCATACAAATAACGATAAAGCATAAAAAATGTTTGAATTTGTATAAAATATAATAAAGAAGTCCTTTTTTTTTTAAACAAAGACATAAACATTAATGAGGCTAGATTAATTGATAGAAAAGTCGAGTGTAGTCCCTTTCGTGACATCGCCTCTTAATGGGCGGTTCGTTGCATTTTCACAGTAGCTTTTGATAAGTTATTTTAGGTTAGATTAGGTTACGTTAGATTAGGTGATTGCCCCGTAGGGATTAGAAATAGGAGAAAATCTACTGTAAAAGTAAGATGAAACGCCCCTCAAGAGGCGATGTCACGAAAAGGACTATAATCTAGAAAAAATCTTACTTCACAATTAAGTTTACTCTGCGGTTCAATCTTCAACATTCTTAGTGACGGCGGTACATTCAGATTTCTAAATGAAAATAAAATATTATATCTTATTTGATTTTTTACTAGCAGCTACACCCCTAGAGGCCTCTAGGGGAACTTGAGTTTAAGGAGGGAAACTCGACCACATATTCAATTTTAGTTTTAAAAAGAAAAAAAATTAATTGTTGGGGATTTTTTTCTTCTCCAAAATAGTTATAAACCTTTCCAGGACCTAAGAGGAGCTACCCTGTAAAGGAGAACCATATCGGTTCAGTGGTTAGCGAGATCCTTGGGTACACACAGACAGACACACAGAGATCCCTTTACTTTATTATGTTTGGCAGCCAGTTATCCAAGCATACAGCCGCTGAAGTGACAATTATGTAATAATTTTACTCTGCTTACTTTAGAAGCACCACGGTCGAGCATTCGAATACAATAACAATATTGATACTTTAATTAACTTAAATTCTTTTCTTGTCGTTTAATTAGAGAAGTTTTTTGGTTGACAAAAACTGTTGAATTTTAACTAATTTTAGGATTTATTGCAGGGATTTAAAGGGATAAGACAATAGCCAATAAATTAATGTACATCCCCAATGATGATAATAAATATTATCCCTTCTGTAGATTAAAGTTATTGGTTGAAACATTTTGAATAATAATAAAATAAAAGTCCCTAAAGTTGTTGAGACAACAAATTATTCACGTTATTATAAAACTTTGGGGACTTGTACACATAATAAACAGCCCAATGTCCCCTACCTTCCTGGTCTTATTGTGTTGTTTGTTAAAAATATTATTTACATAATTGTCCAAGAGCATCACATTAGAGTAAGGTCGCATTTTCACAGGAAGGGAGGGGACATTGGGCAGTTAATTACACTAGTCCCCAAAGTTTTATAATAATGTTTTACTATTCGTTGGCTCAACAACTTTTGGGAACGTTTATTGAATTTTGATTTGGTTGATCTAATAAGTTAAGTATCCAAACGTTTCAATTTCTAATTGTAATCTACAGAAGGAGCAATTTTGTGTATCAACATTGGGGATGTACAGCCATTTATCGGCTATAGTCTTATCCCTTTAAATCCCTGATTTTTTTTATTGTAAATGAGGATGAGTATTTTCTTTTAAATTTGTACTTTACTTTGTGTTTGATTTTACTGACGTTCATATGGCTTTGTTAGTTACTAGCGACTGCGCCACTAGCATCTAGTGCAATATAACACCGCCCCAAGATTTAAATTTTAAAGAATAGTTGCCTAGACATCCCAAGGTCTTTTTGAAGCCTCTCTAAGAAGAAAACTCAATTGATTCAGTAGTAAACGAGATCTTAAAAAACAAACAAAAATCTGCCTACTTTATATAATAGGATTATTATGTTAATTAATTTATGAGCTAAAACAATATTTTCTAGAAAAAATGTAATTATCAAATTTTTAGTAGCTGCGCTTATGAAATTATTTTTTTTATTGTGCTAGAATCAGTTTCCAAGAAGAATCAGAGCAATCGGATAATTATATCACATACATATTTTTGTTAAAAAAATCAACATGTTGAAAATGGACGTACGAGAATTCTAACCTGTTTAAATTAACGAAAGAGCTAACTATCCCAAGCGAACGGTCGGAGTTACCCTAATTATAGAATATCATTAATTAACAAAACTTACTTTGGTATTCTGATAGAACCAAAATCTACAAAGAAAGCTATACACCACACAGAGAGCCAATCTAAAATAAAATTAGTATATATCTTATAATTTTACTAAACAAAGTCGATGATTTTTCAAAAAGTTTTAGGAGATTTTTGTAACAATTTTAATTTTGCATTTAAATATATTTCTTTTTAAACCAGTAAACCCGTGTATTATATTGTACAAAGCATACCTTTATTCATTAATTCATTAAGAAGCAACATTTGTTATTACCATTGAAATCCACACTTTACTTTTTAAAAAAAATGTTTGTTATTGATGCGATACTTTTAGACAAAATATCAGTTCAACCTGAAGCATGAATTATTTAAGTACCACAACTTTGTTCATGTCAATTTCAGGTTCCTGGTATGATCCTTTATGTCATGATCATCCAGGTTAAACAAATAATGAAACAAATTTAGATATGGCCAGGTTAGGTTATATTAGATACTTAAAATACATTGATGTACATCCCCAGTGATGATACACAAAATTACCCTTTCTGTAGATTACAATCAGTAGTTGAAACGTTTAAACACTCAACTTAATGAACTAACCAATCAAATTTTTATAAAAGTCTCCAAAGTTGTTTATCCCACGAATAAGAAAAGATCATTATAAAACTTTGATGACTAGTGTAAAAAAGCCCAATGTCTCCTACCTCTCTGGAAAAAAAAACAAATAACCTATGTCAAAGACAGTAAGGTCTCCAGGTAGAACAATAACCAGAGTTTTCTCGTCATATCGTCTCAAGGGGTCTCGGGACCCGTTCTCATCCGCAACTTGAACACCCTAGATAGATAGATAGTTAGTTTAGAAGGTTGAGGGATACAGTAACAGGGTGGAGGGTGGAGGGGGTACCACCAACTTTATCTAACCCACTTACCATTAACAAAAGTTAATAATCAATATCTCATTTTCTTCATGACATGGGACATTTCGTTTCAGGAACAAATATTTAGCGATTTTTTTTAAAAATCATGCCTTAAAAACTGGTTTTTCTTAGATGCCTTATATTTTGAAGATTAATGGATCATGAGAACTGCTAATTTTTTTTTTCTCCTGATACAAAGAACTCTACGTCAATAAAGAAAATGAAATATTAATCATCAATTTCTGTCAATGGTATGTGGTTTAATTAAAGCATAATTTTGAATAAAAACACACTGTACTAACGACATATTAATTGGATGGAAATATAACTATTTCCTATTGGATGTTATTAAATATATATATAATGACGTCATGCATTATTAGAAATAAATATTAATAATTTTGTTCTTATTTGTAAATTCATGAAATTTATTTCATGAATGAAATTCCGGAATAGTTATTTATTGTATCATTTTGTAAACAACTTTCAACAGAACTAAAACAAATATAAGATTAGAACCAGTTTTGTTAACCCCGAGGGACCGAAGGACAAAGGCTAATAAAACTCATATTAATTTGGGATATTTATTATAATTCATTTTGAAAATTTTCTGTAATGAATTTTTAGTTTGGATGAGAACCGGTAATAATCTATCATATTTTAATCGTTTTCCTATGCCATAATGGAAATTTTTATATTTATGATATATTTATTTAAAATTGTTGTCAACTGCTTTGTAAAAGTCTAAGGTTCAATAATATATTGATCCTATTATTACATTCTTTTGAAATTAATAAACATTTCCAGTTTGGCTTAGAAACCGATTGATATCTGCTAATTTAGAAACGTTTCTCAGTCAAAAAAATGTGTATAACATTGTATCAAAGAATATTTTCACGAATATTAAAATAAAAATTAATACCATTTTTGTTAGCCCTGGACTTCGGCACTTCGGGATAACAAAACTAGTTTTAATCTTACAATCTTTCGTTTTAATGTCCGCAGAAAACTGTCTATAATACGATCCGATAAATAACTATTCCTTTCTTCTCTATACAATTCATTTTTTATTGATTGTCTCTTTTCTTTCACTCTCTGTCATTTTCTTTCTTTCAGAGAGGGAGGGGACATTATGCTGTTTATTACACTAGTCCCCAAAGTTTTATATTAATGTTTACTGATTTGTTGGCTTAACAACTATTGGGACTTTTACTCAATTTCGATTGGTTGGTCTAATAAGCTGAGTGTTCATAAATGGTATTATTAAGTATCAATATCATCATTGGGGATGTACATAAATTATCGACTATTGTCGTATCACTTTAGAGCCTTGGTAATTCTCACTCTTTCTTTTTTTATTTATTTATTTTAAACTTTTGATATTTATATTCTTATTTTTAACTAAATTGTTTCTTTAAGCAATACTTTTAATAATATGCAGCTTCTATTCTTCAAAAAAAATCTACAGATGCAGCTAATTTTTATCTTTTATTTTCAGTATGGCTTCGAAACCGATTTTTATCCATTATATTGCACCAGTTCTAGACCATGATAAAAAATCTTGTATATCATTGAATTAAAGACAAATTTGCAGGAATACTAAATAAAAAAAAAACATAGAATTGCCACCAGTTTTGTTATCCCAGGCCTTCGGCCCCTCTTGGCTACCAAACTGATATTTATTTTTTAAATTTTAATATCCGCGGAAAGCTGTCTATTATACTGTACCTCAGGTCCAGGACGGCTGCCTGTTCCCACCCAGAAGTGTGCATCAGGTGCCTAAACAAATTTTATCAATGTACAGTCTTTTTATTTAATAAACATTTAGGAAATACTGTTCTTTTAAAGTCTGTTAACTAATTATATGATTGATCATGATTTGACTCTGTCAAAAATGCTTACAAAACAATCCTCTTTCGAACTAATAACACTTACATATAATCTTTACAAGCCCAAATAATCAGTTTTGAGATATCTTTCTATTTTAAGGAAAATTGAGGAGACGCTGAAAGTCGCTCAATGTGACGTCATAAAAATGAGGGATTATCCATCTCTCTTTTAAGGGTTTTATATCCCACCCCTCCTCTCCTCATCCCTCATTTTTTATGACGTCAATTTTTTTTGAGTGACTTTATTCGTTTTCAAAATTTATGAAAATACTAAAAATTGTGCAAATTTGGGTGTTACATTTTTGATTCATGAATGCCATAAAATCAACAGAAAAAAAAATACTTCTTAATACTTTTATTCATTTTTAAAGTATTAGATTGAAAAAAGGTCTATTTTGTATGCATTTTTGAGAAAGTCAAGGCCAAATAATGATCAAACATATGTATAATTAGTTAACAGACTAAATTTTAATGATTTAGCTTTCTGAATTGTTTTCGATCCCTTCTGTTATGTATCAATTAAATAATTCTTAGTACTTGTTAATTTTGATTGTTCATTAAAATCTATTCAACTTCTAGAATGTTATTAGAAGGTTATTAAAATTGTAGAATATTATTATTAAAATATTTAAGTTTACAAAGGGTTTTTAATTAATTATTTTTCTAGAAATGACTTTAAAAGAAAAAAAAAATACTGGAGGCTTTAAGATCTAATTTTAAGTTGAATGCGAAAAAGTTCAAAAGTAACGAAAGTTTACAGGTATCTAAAATACAAAAGGTTAAACTTTCTGCCATTGATTAATTACAGTTTTATTTGTTTAATTTTATTCTTTATTTAAATTGTAATTTAGGATATTATTTTGCCATTCTTCAAAGTACCTTATTGAGCACAATGTTTTTAAAAAGCAGGTTAGGTTGGGTTATGGTGGGTACTTGACTAGGTTAAGATAGTTAGAGGCCCCACAGGAATTAGGCAGCTCATATTTGTTAATTTATTATAAAATTAAGGGATGGGGGTTTCAGTGCTCAACAGGCACTTTGAAGGTAAAACACTGTTTGTTAACTAACGGAAAAGTACCGTAGTAAACGACATAATCATTTAGCAAAATAACGTTTTTAAAGAATAGCCAGCTGCGCTGCTATTCCAAAATATTGAAAACTACTTTCCGATCCATCGTAGGTAAAGTTTGGAACCAAGAATGTCTGGGCATCAACAACTACAACCCTGAAAATAAAATTACAATTAGTGGTTGAAAGGTTTGGACATCAACAACTACAACCCTGAAAAATAAGATTACAATTAGTGGTTGAAAGGTTTGGGCACTCAACTACAACCCTAAAAAAAGATTACAATTAGAAATCATCAGAGAGAGAGAGGGGACAATGGACTGTTTATTACACTAGTCCCCAAAGTCCTATAATAACGATTACTTATTTATTGGCTTAAAACTTTGGAGATTTTTTGATTGGTTGATTTATTAAGTTGAGTGTACAAACGTTTTATCCGCTAATATTAATCTACATAAGGGTTAATTTTGTGTATCAACATTGGGGATATAGTACATCAATTTATCGGCCATTGTCTTTAGATCACTGGATGAGGTACGATGCAGGGATCTCAAGGGATAAGACAATGGCCGAAAAATTAATGTACTTCTCCAATATTTATGCTCATCAAAATTACCCCTTCTGCAGATTACAATTAGTAGTTATTAAAAGACCAACGAATAAGAAAACGCTATTATAAAACTTTGGGGACTACATAAGTTGTTTAGTTTAAGTCAAACTTCAATTTCTAAAACCCAATGTTAAAATTTTTATTACTTTTAAAGGATAAATGTTAAACCTTTTATTATAATACTATAATTAATTAACTCTTTATAAAATATCTTATTCAATTTTGTATCCTTTAAAAATCCTTTGTAACATTTTACCAAATTTTCTTTTGTAATAGATTTTTATTCACTTTGAGATCATTTTAACTAAGCTATCAAAAAAATTTATGAAAAGTACCAAAATATTCTTAATTTCATAATCTGAAAAAGAGGCCGTTAAAAAGGGAGATAAGAACATGTTGCTTGCCTATCTGTTTTGTTTAAAAGAAAACTTTGAAAGAAAAAAATTGAAAAAAAATCATGCGAAAAAAAATTAAATACAAAAAACTGACGATGTTAAAAATCAGTAAAATTGTGTGTCAAATCAGAAATTTTGGTAGTATGATTTCAAGAAGAGGAAAAAAAACAATAGTTGTTTAATGAAAAAAATGACGTATTTTTATTATTCAGTTTCAGAAAAGATAGATATGCGATCACTAGGACAATTCTTTAAACTTTGATTAACTCTTTGTTCTTTCTTAATTAATTAATTAAGCTCTTCTACGTTTAAGGTTTGTTTGTCTTTTTTGTCCTTTAAGATTTTAAATATATGACATAAATTTATCATCCCTTTTTATCGCTGATTATAGGTATACCTATCTGGAAGATTTTCAAAACCATCTCAAGATTTTATTTATGTAATTCGAATATTTATACATGATATTTAATTTTGATAAAAGCAATAGAAAGTATATTTAAATAATATTAGGAAAATATTAAGTTTTGTTTAAAGTGTTTTGTTTTTGAAGTTAAAATTATGATCTTACATAACCTTATAAAGATACAAATTATATATGTGATGATGATATCCTTTTTATTTAAAGTAATAGAGTGTTTTTTTTTGTCTAAAGCTTAAGATAATGATAATTACAGAACTGATTCATATCTCCCTTTTAGGGATGCTTCACATATGTCCCAGGAGGATTTAAGCCTTGGGATGGTTTTAGTATATTTTTATGCCACCTTCCTTCTTTGAAGATATAGTCCCTGGACGCTTTTGGCAGAACAACTATTATAAATATAAATCATCCGTGTGATTTTTTTGTTTGCAATTTTTAATATTTTGTCTCAATAAAAATTTGCAAAACATTACAAACAAAATGCGCGAAGTTTTCGTCGATTTTCTTATTGTTAAATTGTTTATCAATAAAAAAAGTTAATATTAGATCAAAAGATCTCAATGATTATTTAGGGATAATAACTGCAAAACATCTATTTAAAAAGTCGGATCTACTGCAGTTCACGGTAAAATATTGCTGGTAACGAATATTGCCAAAAATCTATGAATTTTAAAGGCTGCTAGCTGCCAAACGGCTGAACGTATAGATCATGCCCGCACACTGTTTTAAGAAACATAAGAAGGCCTACAAATAATTTGGAATAGCCATAAATCAATAATGCATAATTATCTCGCAGTGCAGAGAAATGCGCAAAAAGGCCTATTTCACGCGTTTTCCTTGTGCATCATTGGATCTTGGCTATTTCAGATTATTTGTAGGCCTTCTTATACCGCTTAAAATGGTGTGCGGGTATGATCTGTACGTTCAGCCGTTTGGCAGCTAGCAGCCTTTAAAATTCATAGATTTTTTGCAATATTCGTTACCAGCAATATTTTACCGTGAACTGCAGTAGATCCAAAAAGTCTATAGCAAAAAATCAAAAATAAATCTCACCTATCAGAAGCTACCAAATGGATACCATCAAAAGCACCAATTTTCTGTGGTCTAAAAAAAATAATATTAATGGTAAAATATGACACATTACAATCTTTCCCGATTTTGTATTACTTATGCGGAACATGATTCCAGTTACGTCATATTTTTCTTTCCCGAAAAAGGGAAGGGGGGAAGAAAATCTCTTCAAAAGAGATGGGGAAAACCACCTTTTCTCCCATCTCTTTTTTTCTTCCCCCCTTCCCTTTACCCCCCCCCCTTCCCTTTTTCGGGAAAGAAAAAATATGACGTAACTGGAATCATGTTCCGCAAAAGTAATACAAAGTCGAGAAAGATTGTAATGTGTCAAATATATTAAAACCTTTTAAAGCTTTTTATAGTGTCTATAAAAAATGACATCATAATGGCCTAGCATTGGTCAATTAAAATGTATACTGGCCTGACATTGGTAATTTAGTCCGTGTATTTGCCTATGATTGTTCTATGGTATTTTATGACGTCATATTTTTATAGGCACTATAACTTTTTTCCATAGTAGCATATTATGATTATTATCATTTTTTGTAAACGAGAGTAACATTATAATTTTTTTTAAAAATTAACAAATATACAAATGTTTTATATAACAAGGATGACAACATCCATAAAAGCGAAGCACTGAAACTGTAGGACAAACGGACATTAACACTTGTATAGTGTCTGAACTGAATAATCAGAATATAAAAGTATAAGATTTGAAGCAAAATTGTAAGTAAATTTGTTGAAAAACTGCATGATTCCTGATAGCGTTTATGGACATACTTACATCTTTAGGACTTGATTATAGAGTTGCTTCGCTTAAAATATTGTTCTTTGTTGTCCCAGGAATCAATATACCAACAATCAGATCAAACGGATAATTAGATCACATAAAAATTTGTTGTTAAAAAAGTAGAAAAATCAACATGTTTAAAATGGACGTACGGACATTCTGGTAATGATTATAGAGCTGCTACGCTTTCTAAATCGTACCTAACTACTACAGTAATCACTATGCAAAGTTTGAAATCGATAGGACAATTCTAACATGCCTAAATTAACGAATAAAAGCTAACTATCTCGGACGGACGGACGTACGTACGGACCGACCCTAATTATAGAAAAGCTTCGCTTTTAAAAACTTTTTCATCAAAACTTCTCTTCCTGTATCATATATTTTTTAATACTGAAGCTACTCTGTAATTAACTTTGTCTGTCATGTCATATGAAACTTTTACTAAAGATTCATCTGACATATGCGCAAATATTGTTTTGTCCGTCTGTCTGTCGGGCATGCTTCTAAAGATGTAAATGTTATTTTCTTCTGATTTTCTCATCTTGCATATACTCCCTTTTTTGCATTCCTATGAGAACTAAACATCTGTTCTGTAACTCATTTTGCATGCTTGTCCATTCCATGATTTCTGTGCGTTCCTTGTTTTTTTTTCTCAAAAGTTCAAATAAGAAATAAAAATAAAAAAACAAAACTATTGTTAGATATCTCATTTTTACTACACAAAATAAACTAAGATTTGAAATACATATGTGCATTTGTATATTTCATGAAAGTCACAAAACCTCGAATTCATTTAATAATTATTTCTCGCATTGTAATATAAATGGCTTTCCGCGGATATAGAAAGTACAATTATGAGATTAAAACTATTTTTTTTAGCCCCGAGGTGCCGAAGGCATCGGCTAAAAAAACTGGTTTTAATCTTATGATTGTACATTTCTATATTCGTACGAATGAATACGAGAAAATAGTTTTTGGACTATAAGTGAAGTTGTCTATTGTTGCTAAACGTTTATTAGCGAACGATCACTAATTATTGATTGTAGTATCGAATAAAAAAAGAAATATTATACCACTTATATTAGACCCTAAGGCCCAGGCTAATATTACTGGCATTAATCTTATTTAAAATTTAATATTCGTTTAAATTGTCTGTAATACGATGTTAGAAATGATTTTTTTAATGGCTGAGAATCTGTTCTAAACCAGCGGACATTTGGAATTATAGAGTAGCTTCGCTACTAAAAAAGTTACCTTGGGTAGTTAAGATTTCTTGGGATATTCACCTCTCCAAAATTTACAGAAAATTCGTCACACCACACTGATATCCATCTAAATACATACAAATATTCAGAGATCTTAAGGGATAAGACAATGGCCGATAAATTGATTTACATCCCCAATGATGATACACAAAATTACCCCTTATCCACCTCACCAAAATTTACGGAAAACTCGTCACACCAAACTGAAATCCATGTAAATACATACATATATTCAGGAATCTAAATTGATAAGACAGTGGCGGATTAATTGAATGATGATACACAAAGTTACCCCTTCTTGGGATATCAACCTCACCAAAATTAACAAAAAACTCGTCACACCACACTGATATCCATCTAAATATAAACAAACATTCATGGATCTAAAGGGATAAGACAATGGCCGATTAATTAATGTAATTCCCCAATGATGATACACAAAATTACCCTTATCCTTATCATTAAAATTTACAGAAAACTCGTCACACCACACTGATATCCATCTAAATACATACAAATATTCAGAGTTCTTAAGGGATAAGACAATGGCCGATAAATTGATGTACATCCCCAATGATGATACACAAAGTTACCCCTTCTTGGGAAATCAACCTCACCAAAATTAACAGAAAACTCGTCACACCACACTGATATCCATCTAAATATATACAAAATAAATATTAAGGGATTTAAAGGGATAAGACAATGGCCGATAAATTGATGTTTATCCCCAATAATGATTCTGTATAATATAATTAGTGGTTAAATTCTAATGAACCAACCAATCAAAATTCAATAAAAGTCCTTAAAGTTGTTAAGCCAACGTATAAGAAATTGTCAAAAGGAAACTTTGGGGACTTCCTTCCTAATAAACATTAGTTAAACTTAGTTAATGACAACATCCATAAAATCGAAGCTCTGAAACGGTAGGACAAACGAACATTAACACTTGTATAGTGTCAAAAATAATCAGAATATAAATGTATAAGAGTCGAAGCAAAATTGTAAGTAAATTTTTTGAAAAACTGCTTGATACAGGATAATGTTTCTGGACATAGATTATAGAGTTGTTTCGATTATAACATTATTCTTTGTTGTCCCAGGAATCAATATACCAAAAATCAGATCAATCGGATGATTAGATCACAAAAAAATTTGTTGTTAAAAAGTAAAAAAAAAATAACATGTTTAAAATGGACGTACGGACATTCTGGTAATGATTATAGAGTTGCTACGCTTTCTAAATCGTACCAAACTACTTCAGGAATGACCATGCAAAGTTTGAAATCGATGGGACAATTCTAACATCCCTAAATTAACGAAAAAAAGCTATCTATCTCGGACGGACGGACTGACCGACCCTAATTATAGAAAAGCTTTGCTTTTAAAAACTATAAAAAAAGATAGTCGAACAATCTAACGGATATGAAATTAAATCTTTCTCTCATTTGTTGGCTTAAAATTTGTGGATACTTTTATTAAATCTCTTTGGTTGGAACAAACTGCAGTGTTTAAACTTTTCAACCTATAAGATTAATCTACAATGAGTTAACTTTTTAAAATCATAATTTGGTGATAAGAGTAATAGTAAGAGAGCAATAAATGTGGAAAGGGTTAAATAACTGTATGTCTCCACTTCATGGACCCTGTGCCGACTTTCAATTTGGTTTTCAATATCAGCTAATAGTATTGGGAATATAATAAAGCTTCAAAACAGCAAAAAGCAATTCGCTAGCAGATGAAAAAGGACTGGAAAACACTGGACCCAGGTTATACATTTATAGATTTATATTACGAATACAAGCACTTCAATTGACGAATGATTATAAAAACTTGGCGAAAATGTTTGCACACCCGGCCCCATAGTACGTATAAATTTAACTTTAAAAGTTTTAAACCCAGATTTTAAACTTAAACTAAATTATTTGGAAACACACGTCAAAATTCTAAATGTATTTTTTTTATAGAAATTTAATTTATTTTGATTTCAATAAAATATAAAATATTATACAATATTTCAATAATGCTTCCAATGCATTGTTAAGTAATTTTTATCTAGAAAAAATATATGAAAGAAAAATTATTTCAAATCTGTAAATGTTTCATAAATAATGCTTCGTAGAAAAAATCAAATAAAAAAAACGAATTTAACTTTAAGACTTATTCAATATAGTACTGATCACGGGATATCTGTATACCCAAGGATCTCACTAACCGCTTAACCGGTTAGGTTCTCCTGATCATAGATTCTCATAGGTCCAGGAAATGTTTTAAACTATTTTGAGGCGGGTACTACCACTCTCCCTAGAAAAAGGTAAACCCCCCTCCCCAAAAAATAATCAAGTTAAAATTGTAAGTATGTACTTAAAAAGTATCCTATAATTATATTATTTCACAATAGATTTAGATTTAGTACAATTTTCTTTAGACTTAGATATTTGGTGCTGTCACTTTGTTAATGCTTGTTAATGTCCAACTGGATGATTTTACAGCTTGCTGTTATGGATGTTATCATCCTTGTTGATTTCCTTATAATAAAGTGATAGGATGTTTGTCTGTCTGTCTGTACCAAAGGATCTCGCTAACCGCTAAACCGTTATGGTCATCCCTTGCAGGATACCTTCTCATAGGTCCTGGAAAGGTTTATATCTTTTTGGGGGGAGATTACCACCACCGTACCAAGAGAAACCGCCCAGAGAAAAAAATACCTCCCCCCCAAAAAAATATTTTTTTTACTTTTTCTTTTAAAATCCAAAGTAAAAAAATAGGATATCAAATTTAACTCCCCCCCTCTTCAAATGTCCCTAGAGGCCTCAAGGGGCGTATCCGCTAGTTATAAATGTAACAAGATGAAAACCCCATCACTAATTAATAATAATACATCTTTTGTCTGATTTGCTTACACAACAAAATTGCAAATTAATTATAGATTACAATTTAGTTTTTTTTCAATAATTCAACGCATGAAATATTTCAATTAGTGGTTTAGACCAATTCATTATTTGTACAGCGACTACTCTATAACTTTAGTTGTCTGTTTGTTTGGTAGTACATTCTTTAATAAGTAATGCACGTAAGTGTTCTAATTTAACATGTAGGTATGCCTAACCTAAAGGGTGTTTAATAAAAACCAATCACTTCACTCTTTTCAATATAAACCCTACAGTTTTGGTCAAAAACTAACAAAAAATGACCAAAATCATCAATGAGATAACACTATTGAATTTTGATTTCTACTCACCTCTTTTGAGCACTACAGCTCGAGTCCTAACCCTTGTGGAAAATTTTGCTCTACGTGGGGAGTGCATATTTTATTACAAATTAAGACAGTTTTGTCTTTTTTTAAAAAGAATAAACTGTCTAAAGTACTTGAAATCTTGTAGATAGACCCCATAATGTTTAGAGATTTTTTTATGGGGATTATAAAGACCTTTCTATAGACGCCTTAATCAGATTTCTGACCCAATCCTAGCCAATTTGGCATCCAAAGACAGACCCACCAAAAATTGAGACATGACTGCTCTGTCTTACTCAGGTTTCTAACACTATCCTAGCCATTTTAACATCAAAAAGAAAGATCTGTCACACATCAAGAACTGGAGAGACCCGTCATGTCTAAATGTTTGATGGGTCTGTCTTTTTAATGCCAAATTGGCTAGGATTTAGTTAGAAACCTGGTTAAGATGTCTATAGAAAGGTTTTTACATGCTCCATCAAAAATTCTAATTATTATGGGGTCTATCTACAAGATTTGAAGTACTTAAGATGATTTGTTGAATTTTTATCTCTATGTAAAGAAAAATTCTACACAAGGGCTAGGACTCGAGCTGTAGTGCTCAGGAGAGGTGAGTAGAAATCAAAATTCAATAGTGCTTTCTCATTGTCATTGCTTGGACATGATTTGTGTCATTTTTTGTTAGTTTTTGACTAAAACTGTAGGGTTTATGTTGAAAAGAGTGAAGCGATTGGTTTTTGTTTAAACACCCTTTATATACAACATATAACACAGGTTAACCAATCAGTGATCTAAAGGGATAAGACAATGACCGATAAAATCAAGCACACACCCATTGTTAATACACAAAATTACCCCTTCTTTAGATTACAATTAGTGGATGAAAGGTTTATATACTCAACTTGTTAAACCAACCAATCAAAATTCATTAAATGGCCCCAAAGTTGTTAAGCAAATAAATATGACATCACCATTAAAACTTTGGGAACTAGTATAATAAACGGCCCATGGTGCCCTCTATCTCTGGCAAGTCAGACATAAATATCATCATCTTGTAATTCCATCTGATTTTCTGCTAGTCAAAATGATCATTATTAAACAAATTTTTTTGTTTTTTCTTTGCATTCAATACCACAATGATATGTTGCAAATTTTTGAATGATTTTTTCATTGACAGAAAAAAAAAGCTAAAAGTATAATAATTTATTATAATCAATTGGATATTACCATTCTTGTTACTTTATTTATGTTTAATCTATAAATTATGAGACGGTTAAACCTTTTATTAGTAGCGAAGCTACTCTATAATTCACTGTGTCTGTCAGTCCTTCCGTAACTCTATGGGGGGAATCATGACTTTCTCTAGAAAGCTGAAATTTTTTGAGAAGATTCTTATGAGTTATTTAATCATTACATTTTTTGTCCATCTGTCTGTTATTTGGGCCTGCTTTTTGGTTGGGGTGCTAGATTCATTCCTAGATTTTTTACAGTATTCATTTTTAGCTTAATGCTTCAAAAGACCTTTTCTTTTTTTGATTACAAGATCTATGGACCTTTTTTTACGGATGTCCATCCATAATTTTTTAGCTTCGCTACTTATGGATGTTGTAATCCTTGTTTTAAAGTTTTATTGTTTCTCTACGTTATTTAAATAATATTTCATATATGAAAGAAATAGATTAACATCCAATTTTTCATCATTACAAAATGGTTTTTATAAATGCTTATAATAAAGTAACAGGATGTCTTTCTGTTGTTTGTACCGAAAGATCTAAATAACCATAGCTTCTCATAGTTCCTGGGAAGCTTTATAATTACTTTAAGGTAGGGTACTACCACCCTCCAAAGAGAAATCCCATCTAGAAAAAAAATTACCATAACACCGTCCAACCCCCCCTTCAAAAAAAAAAACTTTTCTTTGGTTATCAAATTCAACTCCACCCTTTTCAAGTGACCCTAGGGGTGAAGCCGCTAGTAAATTATAAAATGAAGGTCTACAACATCCATAGGGTTATATATTTGTTGTTCAAGGTAGTCTTTACAAATAATTATTAAGATGAATGTAACTGTATGATACACAAGATTTTTCATTATGGCTGAAAATCGGTTTCGAAGCCATACTGGAAATCATCTGTAGTTTAATTTGTACGGGGCGGGCAAAAAAATCATAAATCTTTTTTAAAAGCCATAAATATCATCCCGGAACCTAAGATGAGCTTGCATGAAAAGAGAACTCAATTGATACAGATACATAACCTTACTAATTATAGTATAACCTCTAAAAGTATCTTACAGACTGGCATTAATTAAATTACGTACAAAATACTGTAAATTTTTTTTCTCGTATTCATTCGAATCCGGTGGATAGGAACCGGTTCTCATCCATACGAAAAAACTATGTCTAGCATCGTATTATATCCAGTTTTCTACGAATATAGAAATGTACAATCATAAGATTAAAACCAGTTTTTTTAGCCGGTGCCTCCGGCACCTCGGGGCTAAAAAAACTAGTTTTAATCTTATAATTGTACATTCTATATCCGCGGAAAGCCGTTTATAATACGATACGAGAAATAACTATTACAGCAAATAGATTTTTTGGATCTACAGCAGTTCACGGTAAAATATTTCTGGTAACGCAATTTTCCAAAAAAATATGAATTTTAAAGGCTGCTAGCTGCAAAACGGCTTAACATACAGATCATACCCGCACACTATTGTAAACGGTATAAGAAGGCCTACAAATAATCTAGAATAGCCAAGATCCAATGAAGCACAGGGAAAGCTTCACTGAAGAAAAAACGCGTAAAATAGGTCTTTTTCGCGCATTTATCTGCACTGCGAGATAATTATGCATTATTGATTTATGGCTATTCCAGATTATTTGTAGACCTTCTTATGCCGCTTAAAACAGTGTGCGGGCATGGTCTGTACGTTCAGCCGTTTGGCAGCTAGCAGCCCTTAAAATTCATATATTTTTGGAAAATTGCGTAACCAGCAATATTTTACCGTGAACTGCAGCAGATCCGATTTTATCACCAGTAAATTCAACCAAATACGAAATATGTAATTAAAAATGAATTAAAATAAATGATAAAGTAAATAAAGTCAGAGATCTAAAGGGATAAGACAACGGCCGGTAAATTGATGTACATCCTAAATGATTATATTCGAAATAACCCCTTCTGTAGATTTCAATTAATGGTTAAAACGTTTGATCACTTAAACATAATAAACCAACCAATAAATATTCAAAAATTCCCAAAGTTGTTGAGCCAATGAATAATAAAACGTTACTATAAAACTTTAGGGACTAGTGTAATTAACAGCCCAATGTCCCCTCCCTCCCTGAAATATAGTTTATGACTAAAATGATTTAACCACAGTTTTATAATAAAATTAATTATGCAAGTCTAATGTTATTTTTAGTAGTGCAGCTACTCTAGAATTAAAGTATGACATCAAGTATGAGACATTTAGTTTTTATTACAATAGTCCCAAAAGTTTTACAAAAACTTTTCATATTTGCTGGCTTGACAACTTTGGGGACTTTTGATAAGTTGATTTATTAAGTTAAGTTTTCAAACGTTAGAATTACTAATTGTAATCTACAGAAAAGGTATTTTTTGTAACATTATTGGGTATGTACATCAATTTATCGCCCATTGTCCTATCCCTTTAGATCCCTGTAAGCAACGCGTCTTTAAGTTGAAATGAAGAGTCGCGAATCATTATTTGACAAGCGTGTAAAATTTTTCTCTGTCAAATTGTCATGAAAATGATCTTTTAGGATTGTCATACAATATAGTTAATAAATCTGGAATTAAAGGGATTAGATAATGGGCGATAAAGTTATGTACATATATCCAAATGATAATACACAAACTTACCCTTTTGTAAATTACAATTAGTTGTTGAAACGTTTGGATTAAATGAACAAACCAATCAAATTCAATAAAAAAAAATAGGAAAGACTTTGGGGACTAGAATAATAAACAGGTTAATGCCCCTCCCTCCCTGCTAATAAATACTTCCTATAGTTAGGTTTTTTGTCTGTAGCTTAAGATTTCGATGACTGACCACTTTGGATCTCCCCGTAAGGTTGGTTTATTCTATCGTTACATTTAAGTCCTATGATGAGTTTAGGCTGTTTTTCACATTTCAATTCAAAACTAAAACCCATAAAACTACAATGAAAGTGCCCAAAGAAGAACTAATAGAATACCTTCCAAAAATAGCCAAAAAGCTCTCAACGATCATTACATAATATCTTTTAAAATGTTTGGACACATTAATACAGACATTTATGTACTTTCTGTATAAAATCAAGCTGTTTTAAAAGAACAATTTATTTGTAACCTTTTCATAATTTTATATATATAGTCTGCATTAAAATGTCTTCAATTTAATATTTTAATTTTGCAGTTTAAGATCATTTCAAATCATCATTCAATAAGAAGTAATGAAGCAATTTAGTTTGATTAAAAGAGGGTAGTTTACTGATGCAATGATATGAAGTTTTTTTTAGAAGTTTATCGAATATAGAAGCCTATAGTAGTTACAATTACTCCATAAATGACAGACGGAAAGGTCTAATAGTTAGGATTCTCAGAAAATATAAAGATTTATCTAATATTAAAAGTGAAATAAAATCTATTTCAGAAGTTTATTTCATATAGTAGCCTTATAGTGAAATTTCCACCTTAGAAACTTACTTCCTTTATAAATGACAAACGGAAATGGTAGACTATAGATTAGATATGACTTAAGTTCAATATTTAGGGTTTTCCTTACCAGAAATGTTGAAGATTTCCCTCATATATAAGAAGAAATAAGGTATAACCAACATAAATGTTGCATTAATCAGAGTTGTATACACTTTTCTACATCAAATAGCTGGTGATAATCGCGTCTTCTCCGACGGACAGGCGGACGAATATTTAAATTTATAGAATACCTACACTAGAAAAAAATTTAAATTTGCTTAGAATTGATTTTACCGAAAGTGGGTATCACGCCTCTATAATCAGGTTAGTTAGTATAATGCCTATATAGCAGCAGTATCAAGGTTGTATATTCAAGTATAGTATTAGTGTACCTGATATTTTTCAAGGTTGTATCAATGTATATTTAAGTATAGTATTAGTGTACCTGATATTCTTCAAGGTTGTATATTCAAGTATAGTATAAGTGTACCTGATATCCCTCAAGGTTGTATATTCAAGTATAGTCATAGCGTGTGTACCTGATATCCTTAAAGGCTGTATATTCAAGTATAGTATTTATGTGTGTACCTGATATCCTTCAAGGTTGTATATTCAAGTATAGTATTAATGTGTGTACCTGATATCCTTCAAGGTTGTATATTCAAGTATAGTATTAATGTGTGTACCTGATATCCTTCAAGGTTGTATATTCAAGTATAGTATTAATGTGTGTACCTGATATCCTTCAAGGTTGTATATTCAAGTATAGTATTAATGTGTGTACCTGATATCCTTCAAGGTTGTATATTCAAGTATAGTATTAATGTGTGTACCTGATATCCTTCAAGGTTGTATGTTAAGGTATAGCCATAGCGTGTGTACCTGATATCCTTCAAGGTTGTATATTAAGGTATAGCCATAGCGTGTGTACCTGATATCCTTGAAGGCTGTATCTTCAAGTACAGTCATAGCGTGTATATACCTAATATTTAAGTATGGTTATAGCGTGTGTACCTGATATCCTTCAAGGTTGTATATTCAAGTATAGTCATAGCATGTGTACCAGATATTCCTCAAGGTTGTATATTCAAGTATAGTAATAGCGCACGTACCTGATATCCTTTAAGGTTTTGCCACCGGGTAGAGTCAAAACAATGTCTTCACCTCTGTAGGAACCAAGACCGTTTGTTGATCCCTGAATTTAAAAACAAATTAAACAAGAAATTTATTTGGATCTATAATTCAGTAAAAAGATATGTGTATGTCTATTTGTACCGAAGGATCTTTCTAACCGCTGAACCAATATGGTTCTTCTTTACAGTGTAGCTTCTCATTTAGGTCCTGGGAAGGTTTTTTACTATTTAAAAAAAAAAAAAAATTTTAAATAAAATAAAGTGCCCCTAGAGGCCTCTATGGGCGTAACCGCTAGAATATAAATAGTACTTTTGGTAAATAATAATCTAATTATAAAAGTGCTTATAAGTCATAATTTTTCAAATTCATTGAGAAATTTTAGCAAAAATGAACAATTAATATACACTAACCAGATGAATACAGTCGCTAATATCATAATAGGGCAAATACCAATGTATATTTCAGGAAAAGTAAAATAAAAATACGGAGAAAAATATGACGTCTTACTAGCCTACCCATTGGTCAATTAAAATGTATTCTGGCCTGCCATTGGTAATTTAATCTGTAAATTGGCCTATCATTGGTATTTTTTTATTGTATGACGTCATTTTTTATAGGCATTTTTTATGAAAATAGTTTCTCAATTTGCAATCATTATATTTGAGCTGAAATTATGGTACAATTAAAATTTTAATTGTACTTGAAACATGATTTTTTAAAAATTAAGTTTTATAATTGGATTATGACGTTCTTTTGTTGGCGAAATTTTAAAGTGTTTTAATGTTTTATGTAATGTAAATTATGTATCTTTATTTCTAGCAAAAACAACATTATTTTATTTTTGTTTAATATAGAGGAATAATCGCTATATCATTACTTTGATGTTGCACCAGATTTTCATTTACGCCAGAAAATAACGATACCCTCCATCCCCTGCCCTCTTACTAAACGAAATATCTGACCAATAAATGAGGTCCATATTAGCAAGCTAAATTGACGACATATTTTCCCCTGTCAATATATCCATGCATATTCAATGCCTATAAATATAAAAAAGGTTACTTCATTTTAAATGGCGAAGTCAGATGAATGAAAACAATAATGACAACATCATTCTATCTGTTGTGCCGAAGTGTCTTTATAACTGCTGAACATCTCCATAACAATCTATTTTGGGGGATTGTTCTAATGTTCATCTTTTTATCTGGGAGAAATCTCCCAATAAAAAAAATATCCCTTTATGCTCTAACAAGACAATACATTATAACTACACATATCTTAATTATAAGGTAGCTGCACTTCTAAACAATTAAAGCCAATGCATGCAATCATGGCTAAAATTTTTATTTTTCTATGTTCTACACCCATTATTTTGCCAGGAGCTGCTGACTGAATGGGCGACAGGGCTCGGCAGCCGTTAATCCGCAGACTTTGGGAGAAAGCTGGGATTGTCAGAAAAATAGCCTAAAATCATCCAAAAACATTTATGGTGCTTTCCTTAAAAAGAAAGTCAATTTAGACCAGCATTTTCCGCGATATTTCAGTTTTAGACAGAAAAACCTTACTACTTTATATAATGGGACAAGTAGATACGCTCCTTAAAGACTTTAGGGGCACGAGGGGTAGGGAGTAGTTGAAAAACTCATTTTAATAGTTTTAAAAAAGAAAAAGAAACATTCTTTCTTTGGTGGGGAGGTATTATTTTTCTAGGGTTGATTTATCTTGGGAGGATTATGGTACCTTGCCCCAAAACAATCATAAACCTTCCCAGGACCTATAAGAAGCTACCCTGTAAAGGAGAACAAAATCGGTACAGCAATAAGCAAGATCCTTCGCTACAGACAAAAAGTAAGCTTACTACTTTGTATAATAGGATACAACCTTCAGTGTGTAAATCTCTTACTCCAATCTTTTAAGTAAAATAGTATAGGCATCCAAAAGGGTTTATATGACGGCAGCTGCCGAGCCCCACTAAATGGTGTACATTGCCAAAATAATTTTATTGTATTTGTGTTTGTTAGACCAAATTTGGGGCTGCTAATGCAGAAAGATAGTCCTACTTGCATTTAATGCTTAACCATATATATAATTTAGTATAAAGCTACAATATAAAAGACTAGCGGCGACGCCCCTAGAGTCCTCTAAGGATACGTAAAATTGTTTCTTTTCAATCTATTTAAAAAAAGCTATTTAACAAAAATATTTTTTTGTTAATTATGTTTATAGCTGATAGCAAAAATGTCCGCAGGGCGGCAATTTTTAAAAAAATTTTTGTCGATTTCTCTGGAGAGGGTGGTGTTACCCTACCCCAAAATAGTTCAGCGAGATCCTTCAGTACAAACAAAAAAACAAACAAACATCTTGTTACTTTATTATAAGGATTTTCAGATAAAAGAGGAAGTTTTTTTTACAGAGCCTATAGAAATGAGGTCATACTGGCCTACCATTGGTCAATTAAATAGATACTGGCGATACAAAGTAAAGTGTTCAATAAAAAATGATATCATCCATTATAAGTGACCAATGATAGGCCAGTATACATTGTAATTGACCATTGGTAAATTGTATACTGGCCTATCATTGGTTATTTGTATTGTTTGACGTCATTTTTTATTGAACTCTATACGCTGTTTCTATACTGGCCTGCCATTGGTAATCTAGTTGGCCTATCATTGGTCATTTGTATATTATGACGTCATATTTTTATAGGCACTATATTGAGCTTTATAAAAGGTTCCACAATCACATGGTTAGGACCTTATCTAACCCCTTCCCCCTCTATTGTTTTACTCTAATATTAAATAAAAGGATTAAAACATGTAATTTTATAAAAAGTAAAACATTATGTTGTAATTTAACAAAGATTAAATTAATATAATAATTTTGTACACTTCAAGCAGATTAAAATATTGCAACAATTTTGCATCTGAATCCATCATAATCTTGGCGAATATTGTGTAAATTGTGGTATTCATTTACATTCAGGGATCTAAAGTGATAAGACAATGGCCGATAAATTTATGTATATCCCCAAAGATGATACACAAAATTACACCTTCTTTAGATTATAATTAGTTGGTTGAAACGTTTTAACACTCAACTTAATGAACCAACTAGTTAAAATTCAATAATACAGTTAGGGAGTTGAATCCATTTTTTATAGAAGCAGAAATATAATCTATGATTATGGTTTGGACCTTCTAAAACTGTAATCTACCTTTCCACTTTCCCCTCTCTTGGTGAAGATATCTTCAACGCCGATACGATTTTTGAAATGTAAGATTCTACTTTCCCTTCTCTTGGTGAAGATATCTTCAACGCCGATACGATTTTTGAAATGTAAGATTCCACTTTCCCCTCTCTTGGTGAAGATATCTTCAACGCCGATACGATTTTTGAAATTTAAGATTCCACTTTTGCCTCTCTTGGTGAAGATATCTTCAACAAGAGAGACAAAAGTGGAATCTTATATTTCATAAATCGTATCGGCGTTGAAGATATCTTCACCAAGAGAGGGGAAAGTGGAAGGGTAGATTACAGTTTTAGAGGGTCCAAACCATAATCATAGATTATATTTCTGCTTTTATTAAAATGGATTCAACTCCCTAACTGTAATAGTCCCCAAAGTTGTTAAGCCAACGAATATAAAGACGCTATTTTAAAACTTTGGTGACTAGTGAAATAAACCTACCAATGTCCCCTCCCTCCCTGGGTAGGATATTCATCAACATCTCACTTGTAAAGTTGCCGTTTTTCCGTATTTGCTTTTTTTCATAAATGCACAAAAGCTTGCAAAAATGTCAGACAGCTGCCTTTTTTAGACTTAAAAAATCAGTTAGGGGACATTGGGCTGTTTATTACACTAGTCCTCATAATTATGAAATAATGTTTTTTTTTTATTCGCAAGCTTAACAATTTTTGGGACTTTTATTGAATTTTTACTGGTTGGTTTATTGAGTTGAGTGTCCAAATATTTCAATCACTAATTGTAATCTACAGAAGGGAAAATTTTATCCCTTATTAAGAATCTTCATAAAGCTTTAGGAAAGGATTTATAACTATTTTGTTTTATTTAATTCTTACAAAACAGCCTACTTAATTGCATCAAGATCCATGACAGATCTATATAGGAAATAAATGTCTATATATGAGCTCAAGTTCTCCAAGCGATAATTGTTTAAAACTCATATTGGTCCAATAATCCATAATAAACTCTCATTGACCAGAACGATAAGACTTATTATTTAATGTATGAAGAATGAATTCATTTTTTTTATTTCATGTTGCTATTTGAATTATATTGAAGTATTAAATTTCTATCCATAAAACAGAAAATTTAAATCTATAATATAGTAAATAAAAGAAAACTTAGTTTTTAAATAATTTGATACTAGCAATACATGAGTAATGTGGTCAGATATTGAACTAAAATTTAACAGTTAACTAAACATTTTAACCCTTTCAGTACGATAATTTGAAATAAAAAATATTAAGATCCTAAAATAGTTTAAAGAAAGAAATTGTCAGGGAAAAGATAATGGAAGAACAGGGTTAATACTAATAGTCAGAATTCAGATAACCAAAAGAAAGTAAATAAAGCATTGAATAAACCTAGCCAATAGCGAGATAATTATATCGAGCCCGACTCTAGTAAGTAATATGTGGATTGACTGACTGTGATTTAAGATTCTTAATTTAATGACAAAATATTATTTTTTAAGAACATACAACAAGCAGCTTCGCCTCATTCTATTTAAACTGTGCATGATCTTTATGATGTATATGCCAATAATTTAAATCTTATAAAACTCTTGGTCACGATACGTCCCATTTAGCTGCCTACGACTCCAGACAGGGAGGAGACATTTGACTGTTTATTACACTAGTAACCAAAATTTTACAATTATGTTTTCTTATTCGTTGGCTCAATAACTTTGGGGTTAGTGTCCAAACGTTTCGACTATTAATTGTAATCTACAGAAGGGGTAGTTTTGTGTCTTAACAATGTGGATTTACATCAATTTATCAGCCATTGTCTTATCCCTTTAGATCCCTGCTACGACTCTGTATTTAGCAACAGTGATAAAAATTATGACAAGTATGACAAGACATTACTGCAAAGTTTTTCTTATGAAATTTGTTTAAAAGACATAATAAATAATAAAAGCATAATTATGACTTTTCTTTAGCCTAATGGTTCAGTATTCAGACCATTTTTACAAAACTAGCAACTGCGCCCCTAGCATCTAGAGGCTTTATATTTGAATAGAGAATGTTCAGAAGGGGCTCAAGAAATGGGCTTAAATACAGGATCCAGAAACCTTTGATTTGATTTTTTAACCCGAGAGCATGGCTCAACACTCATCGCATCTACCCGTAATCAGGGAGTTGATAGGTTCGAATCATGGCCCGATGCCGCAACATAACTAAATACGTTAAAATGTTTCTTACTGCTACTGTGGTATCCGCCGAGGATAAATGGCAGACACCGGAGTTCAATTAGATTACGGCAGTGTGACAGACGTGGACACCTTACTATAGAGAAGCTACGCTTCTCTAGCATTCACTAAATAATAATCAACATCTATTTCAGTTGTCACTTTATTGCAGGTCTAAAGGGTACTAAAGCTATATACAACAAACAATAACTACACAGATAGGAATAAATAATCATAACATAAAAGCATTATAATACATACACAATAGTCAGTTTGGGCAATAATGATCCCCCATCCCTGGAAAGGGTGGGGGGAATTAACAATACAGTTAACCATAATAAAACTTGGCAGATTCAATCATTAATTTTAGGCATAGGGAGGGGGTCGTCAGACCCCTTCCCCAGGACTCGGGGGAGGGCCATTGACCCTCCACCGAACCCCGGTCAGGGGTGCCATAGGCCTGGCTCACGGTTGCTGAGTACCACGACTCTCCCCTCGGAAGGATGGGAGAGGGTTTCCCTACCAGACTTCCGACAGTGGTTGAGGCCTTCGGTCCGCTCCTTAGGGCTAAGATATCTATATACAATGATAATGATTCAATGGAATCCTAGTGGTGAGTGTTTCTCAGGGTTGATGGGCCCCCAACGTGGGATAGAAGGCAGAGGCTGGCTTCGGTTGGACACGTTGTTCAGCGCCAGCAGGTGTCAGGTTGGCGGGTGGCACAGTTGTTGCTGGGACAGTCAGCAGTGGGGCATGCTGGTTGTTGTTGGCAGCGGCTGGGGCACTGGCTGCCAAGTTGACCGTCTGGGCGGCAGCCTGACCTCCCGAGGGACCGCGGGGTCTTCCAGAGGGCGGTCCTGGCCTGCCTGGGCGGTCATGCCCGCTATCGGCTGATTGCATGGACACCATTTCCTCGGCTGCTTCCCGGCCGATGGGAATGGCATCCCAGTCTACTGAAAAGTCCCGGGACTTGGCATGGGTGAGCCGGGCTCTGGCCAAGGCCTTCCTGTACAAAGTTGGATGGTACAGGAACACTTGTGACATCGCATTCAGGGCTGCCCGGACACCTCCTTGTGCTGCTGCCAGAGAAATGATGGTCAGATCCCCCAACAGTTTGAGGATTAACAACAGCAAACACAGTATGGCTGCGCCATCTCCCCACTCGTGAATAGCTTGTCTGAACCCAGCCCAGACATCCAGGGCGGCCTCTCCTTCCTCCGCCAGTCGGTCGATGTTGTAGGATACTATCCCATGGTCACCTGTGGCCGAACAGCTGCCTTGCTGAACGCATGAGCCATAGGACAGGCCGGTCAGCATGGCGCTTTTATATGCTGGGAACGCCAGCAGTTGCTGCCAGTCATTCAACTCAGCCTGCGAATACAAGCCCCCTGAACTGAAGTCATCCAAGGGTTCTGTCAGCAGCTGCTTCGGCGTATCCAGCGGGGGTGGCCTCTTCTTAGGAGCGGGGGTTAACTCTATCCAGCCTTCCTCCGCGTGCACAGTCAGGGGGTATGTGGAGGAGCAGGGAATCTTGGTGGCGTGGCCGCTATACACTCGTGTCACGGCGTCTACAAACCCTGTGGGCTCTACTGGCACTTTGTCCCAACACTCCTTGTGTTCACGGACAACATATTTGTTGCGTTGGCAGGTAAGCTGGAGCAGGACATCTCCCCTCAGCACCGAGAACGTGCTCCCCTGGACACGCACCGGGTGGGCCGGGTCTAGTTGCTGGAGCTTCCAGCAGTTGGCCGCTACTTCTTCTGCTGCTGTGCTTTTCATGCGTGTCTCCAGAGTAAATCCAATATAACCTGCATGTATCTGGGCCTGCAGGGGGACATCAACATCCCTGGCCGATACTCTGGGTAGCGCTGCCGCGGCTGGGTCAGCTGCCACGAACAATGCTGGGTGGTTGGTGGCATGGGCCTCAAAGTCGCAGTTCACTATTGAGGTGGGGTTGGTCATGTTGATGAAAAACTGGGCCTGATGGTCAACCAGGAACGCATCCATCACTAGGCTGGGCTGGAGGCTGCGGATCAGCCTCAAGGGGCAATCTCTCCCCAGGTGGTCCCACACGTAGGTTGCTTCCCCAGTGATGCAAGACAGCTCTGAATGGGGACACTCCAAGGTCAGGTGGTCAGATTGGGACTCCACCCGTCCATCCTCTACTACGTAGGTCTCTTCCTTAACCAGCAGCCGTCGCTCCTGGAGCACTAATTCATTGCGGTACAGCTGGCCCTCGAAGTGGACGTCCTCCCCTTCACAACCCACCCCCTCGGGGCTGTTGACGAGGGCGCCCACCATATCGAGGGTGAAGAACAGGGGATGGTTCAGTTGGAACGTCAGTGGCTGGGTCTTGCCTGGCAGCGTGTAGACTCGGTTCCTGGCCAGGTCTCGGCACGTCTCTGGATCTATCTTGGTTGGCCTCATGAGGGTGGGGACCGAGGTCACTTTGAGGTGACCCCATACCCCACACCTGAATGTCCACTGGGACACGGTGAGCTGGCAACTGTACCCTGTTGTTTCCCTCACCTTGACTTGCTGCAGGACGTGTACTTCATGGCCCAGGGGCACCTCCTGGTGTAGAGGTTTCGTGTTGCACATCTTTTCTTTATTGTAGGCTGTGACGTGGGTGGGGTTGGCGCAGTCCCATCCCACCAGGACGTAGCTGGTTGTAGGCCACACGGCTGCCAGCAGGAGGCCCCACAGGACCATCCACCAGTGGGAGAAGCTTCCAGGCAGCCATCTACCTCGCACACGCGGCTGGGGATCTTCGGCTCGGGTCACGGCTGCTTCTTGGGGCTGGACACGGCTGGGCTGCTCCTGGCTAGATACAAGTTTCCATTGAGCGTTATCTTTGTGTGGCCGGGGCACCCCGATACCCTCCCCAATGACAGACTGGCAAGCGACTGGCACTTGCCTGGGTGTCGGCTCCCCTAGCCCCAAGTGGTCCCTTCCCTTGTCCAAGGCATGCCCAGTGGCATGGGGCTGAAGTGCGTGTGGCACAGGCTCGCCCTTACTCACGTCCCTCCCCTGCCCTAGGAACTCAGGTGCATGTGGCACAGGCAAGTCCTTATTTTCCCAAATTTCAATCTCCCCAGCCTCTGGTGCAGGGGGCACAGGCAAGGCTGGGGTTTTACAATGGCTTGGATACAACACATTTATCAAATTTAACTCATCCTGGCTCGACTGGGGTTGCTGGGCAGCTGGGTTCCTTCGGCTGGCAGGGGGCTCTGGATGGCATGTAGTTGGGCTCTCCCTGCAGGCTGGTGGCGCTGGCTGGCTGGGGGTGACGGGTGTCACCCCTTCCTCTGGGACTGCTGGCTCATTCCAGGATCCAGGTCTCTCGGTGGCGGCGACGGTTGTCGCCCCAGGCACCAGGTTGGAGGCTGGCTCGTTCCAGGATCCAGGTATCTCGGTGGCGGCGACGGTTGTCGCCCCAGGCTCCAGATGGGAGGCGCTGGATAGCACCCCCCAGTCATCACAGGTGGCGGCGCCGGGTGGCGCCACATACATCGATGTTGATGCGCTGGCTAGCGCCTCCTGCCTCTCTCGTTCAGCGGCCGCCAGGGCCTCCCCGTACACCGTCTCAGTGACGCTGGGTAGCGCCCCTCCACTCTTGCTGGGTAGGCTTGGTCGAGCAGGCTCCATCATGTTGAGGCTAAACGGCTGGGGCCTCAGAACTTCTGGCTCGGCGATGTTGTAGGGTTGCACCAACTCCGGCCCCAGGTGGTTGAGACTGAAGCCCAGGCCAACCCGGTTGGGTTCAGCCGCGCCGCCCAGTACGTTGATCCTAGCTGGAACGGTCCCAAACTGCGGCATCCCGTCGGCTCGGTCCGCGGCTTTGGGGGCGGCTGCTTGCTGCGGTGGTGCTGGGGGCGCGCTCCCTTCCATGTGGGCCACTCTGCTGGGCTTCCCTGGGGGGGCGCCCTTATCGGCGGTGCACCTGCGGCTGGCTACCTGGGCCCAGTCAGCTCTGCACTCGGCCGCCGTGTGACCGTCATAGTGGCAACGCTCGCACTTGGCAGAACGGTCACGGCGTGGCTGGGTGCGTCTCTCCTCTAGGCTAACTTCCATAGGCGTCGGGCAGTCTCGAGCTCGGTGGCCTCTCCCCTGGCAGCGGAAGCAGCGACCTGGAACCTTGTCATCTGGAGCGACCTTCCCCATCTGGTGGAGACCCGGAGCCAAGGCGCCAATCTCCATTGGCTCCGACTCGTCATATTGGGGCAACTGGATGCTGGCAGATCCAGTCAGCCCGTCGGTAGAGTCCACTAGGCACACACCCTCCTTCAGCTGCTTGGTAATCATGGTGACGGTGAACATGGCTCTACGAGTGTACTCAGGTACACTCGTGATCTCATGTCCCATCATGACGCGTTTCACATTAGCGTTACGAATACCACGATTTAATTCGTCCACTAACAACTCGAGATCCTCATGGCTGTAGGCGTCCCTATACAAGGCACATTTGGTTGATATGTACGCTTGTATAGGTTCTGTCGAGTGTTGCTTGTAATCCCTAAACGCTTGTTTAAGCGTTTGGGATTCAAAAGCAGGACGAAATAACATTTCACACTCGGCCTTGACCTGTTCGTAGGTCAAGGCTTGGCCTGCCTCGCCAAACAGATGGGACGCCATTTCCGCCGCTTGCCCTACTAGTGACAGTAAGAGGGCATTGTGGCGGTTGAGGGAGTCATGGGGTGGCACGCGGTAAGCCGCCCATGACATCTCGAGTCTGCGGATATGTGAACTCCAGGATTGCTTGGGCGGTCCTCTATACTCTGGCAGGTTACTCAGCATCAGCTTGCGGTACTCGGCTGGAGCCGGCTGAGGGTCATCCTGGAGCCATCCTGGGGCTTGATCGCCTCCTGGCGCTTGTGGCTGTTCCATCGGGTCAACGGTTCAACGGCGGGACACAAAGTTATAAAGCAATAGGATAATGATTTGTCACTTGAGGCTTTCTAGCCTAACAGCCAACACTGTTTTTATCACTAGGTTGGTAGTTTAGTTACAAAGATATAACTTAGCTGTACTTATCACTAGTTGGATTCTGAGGTTGTAGAGTAGGCTGGTAGGGGTAGATAGGTGTTGAGGGTCTGAACTGCTGTCAGGAACTGATTTGGTTTTCCTTTATCACACTACAGATAGGAGGGGGAAGCTTGTAATTCTTTATTTTCTAAAAATACCTCTGTTAGATGCTATGGAGTAGCTCCGCTCCGGTGTGTGTGTGTGTGCGTGAAATCTCCTGTCCTTGCAACGCGCTTACGCACCGTCAAATCCGCGCACACAGGTAAAACGCGCACTTATCCCTCAACTCGCTCTCTCATTGGTCCGCTTTGTCCGTTGAATTTTATGATATTTCCGCACTCCGTTGCACTACCCGTAAATGGCGCTCTGTGTTCCCGGCCACTAGCTCCACACCGTGGGCGGACTTAGTTTAGTGTGGGTAGGAGGGGGAAGCGCGTGAGGGGACGGGGGTAAATCCGTCCGTTCCCCCTGTGAGGAAGGGGGGAGTGCTGTGGGTTTGAGGTAACTGTGTGATGAAGTAATGGTGCCCTCTCTCCTTAATCCTAGGCTTATCTATTATGTCACCTTGATTGTATTTCCTTCAGTGGAGAGTGGGCCCCTCCCTTTCCTCTGAGATAAGGGGTGTATTGTTGTTGTGCTGTAGGCTTGAGGTGATTAGATTGTGTATCAGGGCATTTGTTATATTACATCTAGCTTCTATTTTTGTCCTTATCACAATTACATAACAGATTTGTTTACCAACCCTGTTCTATTTTTAGTTGTTATCACAATACACAATAAATCCAAGCCTGTTCTATTTTTAGTTTTATCACAACACAACAAATTGTTTGCCAATCTTTGCTCATAAATCTATTATTTAGCCATCACACCAGGGTGGTAATCCCTGCAATGTGATATAATATCTGTTTTTCTAGATGGGTGGCTGCGTTGTAGCCTCTCAGGATACTTGGAGTTGACGTAGTTTTCTCTGCTTTGGTGTACTACACTCGTATGTTGGCTCGCAACTCGCAGCTATGTGGCGTGTTTCAGCCTATCGGCGGCAGGGAATGTCCCGTCCTGCTAGCGCCGCTGATCCAAATCCGGCTGATGGCGGCAGGGAATGTCCCGTCCTGCTAGCGCCACTGGTTCGGAACCTGCTATCTCTTGCAGTAAAATTGGCCTATTTTCAGCCGTTTACACTTATTTGGCTTGTTTCAGCCAGTCCGCAGGCCTGTTTCAGCCCTTTGAGCGCTCGATTCTCCGTTAGATGTCGGCACTTCTCGCGGTTCTTCGTCAAGTTTCGCTGTTTCACTTCCACAACTGCCGGATGCAGAGTTAGACCTTGCTGTCCAGGGTGGGTAATTCAGGTTGCTTGTGTCAGTTTTGCCAGTTTCACTGCTGGGAGTACCTTAGCCTCAGCTGCGCGTCTGCTCTACACTTGTGGTTTGCCGTAATCTCACACAGCTGTCACCAAAAGTTGTGGTATCCGCCGAGGATAAATGGCAGACACCGGAGTTCAATTAGATTACGGCAGTGTGACAGACGTGGACACCTTACTATAGAGAAGCTACGCTTCTCTAGCATTCACTAAATAATAATCAACATCTATTTCAGTTGTCACTTTATTGCAGGTCTAAAGGGTACTAAAGCTATATACAACAAACAATAACTACACAGATAGGAATAAATAATCATAACATAAAAGCATTATAATACATACACAATAGTCAGTTTGGGCAATAATGATCCCCCATCCCTGGAAAGGGTGGGGGGAATTAACAATACAGTTAACCATAATAAAACTTGGCAGATTCAATCATTAATTTTAGGCATAGGGAGGGGGTTGTCAGACCCCTTCCCCAGGACTCGGGGGAGGGCCATTGACCCTCCACCGAACCCCGGTCAGGGGTGCCATAGGCCTGGCTCACGGTTGCCGAGTACCACACTACAATGTCAAGTGTGCGAATAAACGGGTGCAACCCATTACCATGCACAGGTTGTACAATCAAAGGGTTGGTTGTCTGTTGGATGTTTCTAAATCTAAAAACCAAAAGTGGCGTTACTGCATCCCATTATAGGCTGATGATACCCTTGGGTTATCTAGAAGATCACTTGAAATCCAAGAAGAATCCCGCATCAATAGGGTAGTAGGTAACTTGATTTACTTTTAATTAGGGTTGGGCCGGATATCCGGAGTGGCCGGATATCCGGCCGGATACTGGATATTGAAACTATCCGGCCGGATATCCGGCCATAACTTTTTTATATTTTACACCAAAAATCTCTGCTTTTTAAAATTTTAAATGGCTATAATTTTCTTATTATTGAAGCTAGAAGAACATTTTTTGAATATGTTTATCTTTATGTAAATTTTATATATGAAATCTCAAAAGTTTATTAATAAATTTTTTTTGCTACTTTAATATCTGGTAATTTAGCCGGTTATCCGGCCGGATATCCGGTAATTTGGCCGGATAATCGGATATTTGCCGGATATCCAGCGTTGGCCGGATATCCGGCATTTGAAATCAGCCTGGTATCCGGTATCCGGCCAAAAAAGTATCCGGCCCAACCCTACTTTTAATTGAGTTTTCCAAAAACCTTGTCTAAATTTCTTTTCCTAAGGTTTGTAGAAACACTAGTTTTCTCATATGGAATTGCTGAATAGGCTTTTTTTTTTAATCTTTCATTGAAAAAAATGCATTTAAATGTTCCAAAGTGCACGGATCTTTTGTTCAACCTTATATTAATAGCACAGCTTCTTTATAAGTAGGGTATGCTAGTCTCTCAGTCCCTTACATAGTCAACTTCAAACGTTGCATAATAATTCCAATAGCAATTAAGATTAGCATTGGATATGGAAATCACGAAAATTATGACAAGGGAAAAATTAAGGTTCATTTTTTAGCCTTATAATGGTAGCAACTTAATATCGTTACTAGAAATAATTATATTCTTAATCTTAAAATGCAAGTAGTATTAATAAGCATCTTGCAATTTAGCAATATATTTTTCTTTTCTAATGTTTGACTTGATAACTCAATCCGTTCATTAATTTAAACTTCAAAAAGAGAAAAGTACACAAAAATATTAGTGGAGCACCCTCCCCCACAAAAGTTAAAACCTTCCTTGGATCTATGAGAAGCACATTGATTCAGAATATAGCGGGATCTTTTGCTACACATCCTGTTTTTTATGTAAGGAGTAATCGTTTGTTGTTCAATTGGATCGGCAGAGGTTTGTTTTCATGGATAATATAATTCTTGTTCGAAAAATAAAATTGTGCGCTATATAAGTAACAATGGGTTTTAATCTTTTATTTCTGTTAATCATATAGAGTTCAGAGATCTATAGGGATAAGACAATGACCAATAAATTTATGTACATCCCCAATGATGATACACAAAATTACCCCTTTTATATATTACTTAACGAAATAAATAAACCAATCAAATTTCAATAAAAGTCCCCAAGGTTGTTAGACCAAAGAATAAGAAAACGATTTTATAAGACTTTGGGGACTAGTGTAATAAAAAGCCCCATTGTCCCCTTCCTCCCTGTTTGAAAAAAATTTTGAGAGAAACAAAAGAGTTATGATAATCTTATATTGTAAATGTCATTTGAGTTAATTTTTGTGAGGTAAAGCACCTCCAAGGTTTGATTTTACAGTAACAGTATATCTGTTTGTGTGTGTGTGTATGTGGTTGTGTGTGTATGTGTGTGTGTGTCTGAGTTTAGTAAAGTATCTTGCTAATCACTGAGCTTAGGTTTCTAGTTTATAGTGAATATTCTTATTGGTCCAGGGAAGGTTAATAACTATTTCCATCAAAATAATTTATTGGAGGGTTGACTTCAACCCACCCACCTAACCCCTTTCAAATAAAGCTTTAATAGGCAGGGAGTAAGGGAGGGGACAATGGGCAATTAATTCAATATAAGAGTTATCAAAGAAAGGGCATGAAATCCAGTTTAATCCAATAAATTTGTAGGAAATTATAAAGGGATTGTTAATTGAATAATAGATTTCCATAGCGTCATGTAAAGTGAAATCACAACTTGTTTTTGATGAAATATATTGAGGTTTTTTGGTGTGATTTTTATATTAAAAGATTATTGGACCCAGCCAGCTGCTAGCAAGAATATGACTGCCCCTTTTTATTCTGTTTATTTCCCTTGCCCCTTGCCCCCACCTCCCTTCTCCCTTCTCCCCGTCTGCTACATTCCAAACTAACACAACGAGTGTTTATTTCCCTTGCCCCCACTTCCCTTATCCCTTCTCCCAGTCTGCAATATTCAAAACATACATAACGAGTAGCGGCATTTCATGCGCAAGTCCCCAAACTCAGTCAGAAACTGCTAAATTCTTGCACATTCCCTTTAAGCCAGTCCCCAAAGTCTGAGACTCCTAAAAATTGAATATTCGATCCATTGTCCCCTCCCTTACTCCCTGTTTAATAGGAGTTGATATAACAAGAGTGGGGCGTTCAACCCCCATCCACCCCTCCCCCCAAATCGACCGATTAAGGTCTGGAAAGGGGAATAGTTATAATTACCTAAACCCTAAAAAAAGAATTACCCCCAAAATACAAATTTCTACTTTTACCCAAAAAAATTTATAATTCAAGTTTACCTTGATAAAATGTTCTGATTTTTATCTTTTTATATTTAAATGAATGGCGGCCTTAGAGTAATACCTGCACTTTTATCTTTACTTGTAGAAACAATGGATGTAATATATACGTGGATATTGTGAAAAAATGTAGTCAATTTAGGTTGCGTCATTTATTGGTTAGTTTATTCTTCCAGTTATTTTAATGAATTGGTAAAGCATCTGTTTTTAGCCAATATAACCCATCCTAATTGTGTATATCTTTAACTTAGTATCGTTATAACCATAGCCCAATAAAATTTTTGTTGTTGTTTGGGTTAGAAACGAAGATACAAATTTAAAATCAAGATCCTTCCGTCCGTCGTGTCTGTAATTACACTAGACTATCCTTACCTTTTCATTTGCTATTTGAAAGCCAGCACTGGAAGGTTTGGAAGTTTTGCCGGCATAGAAATAAGCTGCTGGTCCTTGTCCATCATACCTATAATTGTACATAATTAAATAGTTTTGCCGGCATAGAAATAAGCTGCTAGTCCTTGTCCGTCATACCTATAAATAGTTATTTATCGCATCGTAATATAAACAGCTTTCCGCGGATATAAAAATGTACAATTATATGATTAAAACCAGTTTTGTTAGCACGATTTACCAAAACTTGTTTTAATATTATGATTGTACATTTTCTATATTAGTAGAAAACTCCATGAATATAATACGATACGATGCAAGATTTTTTAGTATGGCTTAGAACCGGTTCTAATCTTGCGGATATTAATCGGTTTCGAAGTCATATCTGTAAATATGATTAATATATATCATAGGTGCGAATCTCACTTAAAAATCGAAGGAAAATCCTGCCCTTACGAGGTAAGGTATGGGCAAAAAATATATAAATACAATAATAAAGCTTTTTAAAATACTTACGTAAATCCTTTAATAAAAACTGTTCTTGAATCTACAGCATATACTTCTCCAGATATACCATGAAATCTAGAATAGATAGATAGTTAGATATATATCTAGATAGATAAATACATAGTTAGATAGATATATAGTTCTTGAATCTACAGCATATATTTCTCCCGATATACCATGAAATCTAAAATAGATAGATAGTTAGATAGATAGATAAATATTTCTTGAATCTACAGTATTTACCTCACCAGATATACCATAAAATCTAAAATAGATATATAGACAAATAGATAGATAGATAGTTAAAAAGATATATAATTAGATAGTAAGATAGATAGATAGTTCTTGAATACACAACATATATTAATTTATTCGTAGATGAACAAGCATGACAGCATCCATAAAAACGAATTTCTGGACAAACACACATTAAACTTGTAGAGTATCAGAACTGAATGAGCATAAAATAACTGTATATAAGTCAAATTTGTAAAACTGTTTAAATATACATGGAATACTGCTTGGGGACATACTTTCAGTTTTAGGACCTGGTTATAGAGAAACTTCGCTAATAACATTATACCTTGTTGTAATAGGAATCAGTATTCCAAAGATACAAACACATACAAGCATACATCCTACTATTTACTTTGGTAGATAGACATCAAGAAGAATAATAAGCAATACAAATTAATAGACAGTCAAACAGACAACTCAATTTATCAGTAGACAGCCATACAGACAGAAAAACATACAACTATTAAAATTACAAAATTAAAACCTAAATTGTCAGAAGGAAACAACGAGGGAATATTTATTTATCGCATCGTATTATAGACAGCTTTCCGCGGATGGCAAAACAATAAATAAATAGGACTAATTCCGGTTTTGTTAGCCCATAGGGGCCCGGGCTAATAAAGCTGGTAATAATCTTATGATTTATATTTTCATATTCGTGGAAATCTTTCATTAATACGATGCAGTGCATGATCATTCAGTATGGCTAAGAGTCGATACTAGTCCAGAGAATATTGATCGGTTTCAAAACCATACTGGAAAATGAACAGCTAAATTGCCTGAAGGAAAAAACTTGTAAAAATAATTAATTGTTTCCAGATAAAAAACAAAGACATTGATCTATAAGATGAAATTGTACAGCTATAATGGTTTTATTGTAGATATAAGGACAGGGATATTTATTCTGAAGATAAAAAGCTCTCAAATAAATGCGTAATTTCAGGGAGGGATAGAACATTGGACTGTTTATCATACTGGTTCCCAAAATTTTACAAATCTTTATATTGGCTTAGAAGCTTTAATTACTTTAATTAAAGCTTTTCTTGGTTGATGCAAAATAGCTGTGTCAAAACTTTTTAACCTATGAATTTAGGGTGTACATCAATTTATCTTTAATTGTCTTATCCTTTAGATTCTCTTAAATCATCTAACAAAAAATGTATCCAAAACTACTAATTAACTATATGTGAAATACTATTATAAATGAAATGTTACTGTATTAAGTGTATTGTTCTTTTTAAGTAAATATTATTTCTGGCTTTTTTTGCTGTGAAAAAAATCTTTATGCTAGTAACTAGAGGCTATGCCCCTAGAGGCCTCTAGTGGTCTCTGAATGGGGATAAGTGGGTGCAAAAGTCGACTCACTACACTTTATATTTTAGTTTTTTAGAAAAATATAAAAAAAAATTTCAAGAAGTGATTTTTCTATTTTTTCACCAAAAATAGCTATATAAAACCTTATTATGAGAAGCTATACTGCAAATAAGAACCATATCGGCACAGTGAGATCCTTTGGTACATAGAAACAGACAGACAGAGATCCTTTAACTTTGTTATAAGAATTGTTCTAAAGAATTTTTATTTCTGTCCTTATTGACAGCATGCTTTTATAAACATGGTTTTACCACACGTCATGTAGATAAATCCCCATCAATGTATATTTAGGCCCCCCGCCTAATTATTTCACCAAATAAAAACACAGGAAAAAGGGATAAGACAATGGCCGTTATATTGATGTACATCACCAATGATGATACACAAAATTACCCCTTCTGTAGATAAGTGTAGTTTGGACACTCAACTTAATGAATCAACCAATTAAAACT